>NC_048426.1:7706566-7754189 GCF_013103735.1 Etheostoma cragini
TTGTGTGTGCGATTAGAGCCCGGCTGGCTGGGGTGGGGTGGAGTGGATTGGATTGTGGGGGGGTGTACTTGAGATCAGAAGTGTCTCTGCCATTTAGAGTCACCAGCTCTTGTCAGGAATGTGCGTCCCCTGCGCGCACAGATCATGTACTGGATGCACCCACTTTATTTTTAACCCGGCAGGGTGGGTCAGTCGCTGGCTTTCGGGAATGACCGTGGAGGGCGCGGCGCCTACAGCCCCTTTCCCTTGTCCCCCGTGCAGGACCGTGTCCTCCTCGCGCTGTGGAGACCTCCGTCCACTCTGACCACGACCCCCGCTGCTTCAATGGGATTGTAATTGGTTTATTGGCAGGGAGAATACTCAAGATAAACACTTTCGGACAGGACAGCATCCAGAAGCAAGTAAGTGTACTTTGAAAGCAGAGCTAGTTGCGCCATTGTAAAATGAAATTATTGATCTTTGGCCAAATCGTTTCTGTCAGCGGTCACTGACTGGCACTCGGTCCATTAAGGCTGCTATTGTTTGTCTTTGTTTGTAGTGGAGTTAAAAGTTTTCTCCAACCACCTGTTGGACCAGGCTGGTAAATAATGACGTCGTTTTTAAAAAGCTTTCACACTTCTTTTTATTTTTTTTAGATGGATGTGTTCTGTTGTTAAAATCACTCGCTTTTTTTAGTTTTAGTTAAGCTACATCTTGAGTTATCAGTTTGTTATCTTTCAGTAGGCTTCAAGCGGGCCTCAGCGACTCGTAGGAAATGCGCACAATGACGTCAGTGCGCATGTTTGCGAGTGGAGAAGTGCGCCATCCAAAAGTTGTCTAATGTGTCCAGGAATGGTTGAGAAACTATTTAGATGCTTTACTTGAGTAAAAGTACACAATTAGCAGAAGGTAGACTACTTTATTATAAACATGAAAGTGCTTAAAAAAAGTTACCCTATAGTACGTACTTGTTTGATTATAACTATTACTGATGCATTCATGTTTTGGTAGCATGTTCCTGTTGTAGTTGGTCATGGTGCAGCTTTGGTATTTTAATTATTGGTATATACTATTGGGATAGTTTATTTGTAAAATTTCGAAGCCATGTTATGTTTTTAGAATAAAATCCCTGAAGTAGCTAGTAGCTGTTAAATGAATGTAGTGGAGTTAAAAATACAATGTTTCCCTCTCAAATGTAATAGAAGTCTGACACAGCAAAAATGGAAATATAGTCAAGGTCGTAGGTACTTCAAATCTGTACTAAATTCCAGGATTTTAGTGAATATACTCTATACATTCTTTCCTAAAGCACCCTACAATCTGTATCCCCTCCTTGATTGGAAACAAAGTGGTGGCTCATGAAAGAACACAGAAATATTAAATATTAACTGAGCGAAAGAGACGTTCCCCCTCATTTACCTTAAAAGGACAAGCGTGTGAGTGTGTCCCCATGTCTGGACGAGCTGGGACGTTTGTGTAAACACACTCCAGGAATAGTTTACTATTGATTCCTAAAAGCCAGGCTCAGTACTGTTGCAGTCAAAACATTATTGACCACAACAAAGGAAGATTTTTGCATTTGTACATAATCAATGTACAGAATGGAGTATGTCAAACAGAGAGTTTGAATGCTCAGTCTCACATGATTTCTGACCCCACATCTTGTTAAAGTACACGAGTAATAGTTTTATGTTATTGGCAGTTTGCGGAGAATTTTAGAGCTGCAAACTCCCTCAGTCCAATAAGCAGCCCCCTCCCCTTCCATATTGATCTCTGTCTACTTTGTGTTTATGTCTCAGATTTTCCTCTCTGCTGCTGCTCCCAGGCCTCCCTCTCCTCTGTCCAGTTGCTGCCACAGTTTTGCACACGCTGTAGATCACACATCTCGACCACACCCATCTCTTATTTCATCCTCTCCATCTGACTGCATGCTACTCACATTAATGTGCTCACTGCTAGCCAGCTAAAAACACACAGTTTACCCACAGCTGGGAACATTGTCTTTACACTTATATTCACCAAAGGTGCTGATTTGATGTTTACAATGCACACACTTGTACAATGTAGTTTTGGGCAATAGGTGCAGTCAATTCAAAATTACAAACGGCGAGAAAGGTTATCATTAAGAAAAGTTGTTTTCACACCTTTAGAAACAAGGAATTGTTTTGTTTTTATCCTAACTCTGTGAATCTTAAGAGTAAAAATCTCATTCCCACCTGTTAACCTTTTTTACAAAACCTCGTGCAGAGCTGAATCTGCAGAATCCAGTACGAGTTGATAAAAAAAAATTCCAAAATGTTTTCTTTTTCTGAGGTCAAGCAGCACTTAAATATCTGGAGAAATTCCAGCCGACATTTTAATCATCCCTCTTGACATTTATTTTACTTCTGAGAAATTATCCAGCGCCTCTTAGTCATTATCGCACAATGTGCAGTCAGAAAAATGATGAAATACTGGACCATGTCCTGAGGTCTTTATGGTGGTAAAAAGCCATACAAGGGGGTGCCAAAGTGTTATGTAATTTGTCTTATAGGCCAATAATAACATAAAAGTTTCTTATTTGTATCAACCTCATGTCAAATTTATGTCAAATACCTCATAGTGGTAACAACGATAACATGACTTATAATAAGATTACTTAGTTTATATTTAGTGATGTTAGATTTGTGAAATTCAGACAGGAAGTGCTAATGCTATTCCATGTACTCTGGTTTTCAGGTGGTCCCTTGTCAGAATATTAATTGTCAAAAGGTTAAATTGGATCATAATGGACGCCTAGGTAGCTTACCTGGTGGACCCAGGGTTTGATATCAGACCTGCGGTGTTTTCCTGCAAGTCTTCCCCTCTCTCCCCCCTTACAAAACTAAGCTGTCCTGTCTATTAAAGACAAAAATGCCCAAAACATAACCTTTGAAAATTATATTATGATATCATTGCTTATTTTTTGGCTTTTTGGCTGTTAATTGAATATAACAAATGACTGTTTATCATTATTTAACATTTTATAGACTTACCAATTAGTAATTAGTAAAGCAATTAGGGCTGCAACTGTTGGTGTTTATTATAAAATGTCAATAAAATGTCACAAAAGAAAATGGTAAATAATCAGTATTTTTTAAGGCCCAAGATAAAGTATTTAGCATTCTTGTTTTGTCCTGCTGAGAGTTTAAACTCAAAGACATTTAATTCAATATGAAATAAGACAAAAAAAGCAGCACGTCTTCACATTTCAGAAGCTGGAACCAGGATTTTGGGCATTTTTGCTTGAAAAATTAGTTTGAATGGATAATCACCTACCACAATTGTTGCAGTATATTATTCTGGTCAATTCATCTGCTAATTGTTAAAGCTATAACATTTGAAATTGAAAGATTAGTGGATAATAAAATCTACTGTTGGTTGCAGCTGGAATGGAGACTAGTTTTCAGGATTGCTTTTGTTAGAGATCTACACGTGCATTGTAGGCATTTGCATACTGTCACTCATGCTCAGCACTCTTATTATCGTGATTTCATCTGATTGTGGGTTTGTAGACTTTTATTCTGCTTTACAGCTGACAGGGTGACCTACTGCGAGTGAGCTATATAGGAGCTGTGTCTCTTGCTCAAGGACACTATTGACAGACACACACACATTGCTGTGGCAGGCAGTGAACTTTCACAGGATTGTCTATAAGTAGGAGGCCAGCATGCCTTTAAAACAACTTTAAATGGAGCTGAGTACAGTCTAACTGAGTACACGTCCCAGCTCACACACCTAATTTGCTGCGGTTTGTGTATGGAAGCGAGCAGTTAGTCAGCCTGTTGTAAAACTGTTGACAGCTTATGGATACAGGTTTGTGTATACAGGTTTGTATGGCGTGTAAAGAGGATTCGTGCAATGTGAGTGTGCTGTTCAGTGCTCCTGTCCAGGTTGTGTGTGAGGTGATAAGGGGATCCCCAGTAGTGGGTGGAGCATCCTGGGCTGATAAGAGCCCCCTGCAGAGGAATGATACAGAGCAGGAGGAGGAGGAGGAGGAGGAGGAGGAGGGAGACCTGTAGGGTGCCATTATTGTCCACCACTGAGGGCCTCTTCTCTGAATGCGCCTCTGTAGTCAAGTCATGCCAGCAGGCAAGGAAAATAACAAAGTACATTACTTAAATACTGTACTTAGGTACAATTTTGAGCCACTTGTACTTTACTTGTATTTTCATTTTCTGCTACTTTGTACTCCACTATAATTCTGAGGCAAATATTCTACTAGTAATTACTTACCACCACTGTAATATCCTAAATATACTTTTATCTCTCTTATTATAAAGTTATGAAAAATGTGCCAAAATATGTGGTATTCACCTTGTTGTACTTAATCAGTGCCACATGAGGCCACTGCCATGTGCCTGTTTCTCCAGCTTTGTGTACGACAGTTTGAACACAAGTTGTATTCCCCCCCTTATTTCACTTCATGCGCTTATTTTCAAAAAATACTTACCAACGGAAGTGCGCAAACACACACAGACACGCACGCACGCACGCACAAACATACACACACACTCGCAGTTCAAACCATGTGAGCTGCATCATTCAAAAGAAGGTGGTTTCGTCATGTTCTCCAGTACAGAGGGGTTGCCCTCCCCCTGTGTGACATGATAAGAGAGCAATGCTGGACCCAGATAGAGAGCTATCTGAGCTGCTACCCTTCAACCCGCCATTCCACACAAAGAACACACAGACACACGGCGGGGTGACAGTTGCAAAGTGAAATGCACAAAATGGAGATTGTGAGGGGCACAGGTGCTTGTGAGGCCAATTTGAAAGCCATGGTAGGCAATGTTTATATGTAAAAATATACCTGTACTGTACCACATCTGAGATAATAGCTTTCTTCAAATTTCAAAAATGACATTCTCGTGCCAGGTATAGACACAGTCTCTCCCCAATGGAGTTGATTAAAAAAAAATAAATTACAAACTAAACTTCAGCCAGACAGTGTTTTATCCGATTAATTTCTTGAGTAATCAGTGGGTGTTTAAAGGTCACATGTCATGTCATGAGTTTTTTTTAACATTAATATGCATTCCCCCAGCCTGCCTGTGGTCCCAAAGTGGATAGAAATAATGACACGTGTAAACCGAGCCCTGGGTATCCTGCTCTGCCTTTGAAAAAGCTAAAGCTTAGATGGGCCGATCTGGAATCTTGCCCCTTATGAGGTCACAAGAGGCAAGGGTTACCTATAAGTTACCTCTGCTTTGCTCGCCCATGAGAAAGAGAGAGACATCATGTCTTTGAAACAAGCAAAGTGGCAGTTGGTCAAGGCCACGTCCCCCCCCATCTGCCCCCCCCCCCCTTCCTCAGTAGTTACGGACACAGAAATGGCGCGTCCTAAGAAAAGCTCATTGTGGGACTGGCTCTAGTGGCTGTAATTCTGCACCAAGGCTGAATTTTGTGAAAGAGACTTCAGATATGGTAGTAGGGAACCACTAAGGTCTAGATAAAAACATCTAAAGAGCACCATGTCATGGGACCTTTAAAACATCGGAAGACAGTAAAAATATTTCTTTGTAATGCCAATGTCTTGTTTTTTTTCTACAGTCCAAAACTAAAATTTACTGTATTGTAGGAACAACAGCAAATTCTCATAATTGCTTATCTGGAAGCATCAAATGAATCAACTGAAATGTGGCACTAATTGTTGCAGCCCTATAATTTTTGTCTGATATAGTCTTTCCACAAAAAAAATTAAATTTCTTCATTTAACAATCCAGTCTATGAATATGTAAATATGGGTAAAGTAGTGTCAGTTTCAGATTAGTAAGTACTGAACCCCAGTCTATCATCATAATTATTTATAATAACACCTCTACTGTCTGTCTTCCTGCTCCATTTCAGACTACCTCCAGTATTCAAGGTCCATCCTGTCATTTCATCCCCTCCACAACCAGACCACCTGAGGACGCCGCCTGCCGTCCCCTCACCCGCTTGCCACGCTGGCTTCCGCCATGACCTCCACCACAGACTTTGACAATGTGGAGATCACGCAGCAGTACAGCCGCATCAATACCCGCTTTGGCGCCACTGACGAAGACCTCGACAATGACAACAGCTCTGCCAGGCTGTTTGAGCGCTCGCGCATCAAGGCCCTCGCAGGTGAGTGCATGCATAGTAAACAGGCTGTGTCCTTTCCGAGGCATTTGTGTGACACATTTTTGAGATGACAGTGGCTTTTTAAGAGCGTGGGAAGGGCAGAAAGGATGAGCTTTAATGGGTGTCGTTTTAACTCTGGCAGGATTTTGTGTCACTCACCTTCACTTAGATTTAGTTGAAAAATTACATAATTCCCACTCCAGGTGACCTTTGATTTTACTCCAAGGCTCTCATATAGAGCTCTGCAGGTGTTGCGTGTGTTTCGTGTGAGTACATGTTACTCGTGGTGTCACACCCCCCCAACAGCTGAGCCCTGACACTGCTCCGCACCCTCTGCAAGTACTGTAACTGGGATCGCATGCACATTCTCAGAATGTCCAGTCTGACCGAACTGAACAGCTGACCTTCCTGTCTCCGTCCCATAGCACAGCTCTCTGGCATTTCTGGCTAAGCTAGTAAGCTGTGACCCACCTGTGGGGTGACTGCTTGGAGGTTTTAAATAGTTTCTGCATTGAAAGGAAGTGTAACATAGATAGGGTGTTCAGGGTCACACCATGGTCATTTTTTTTATAATGCCGTAGAGACAAGAGGTGATAAAATAAATTAATTTAGCCATGTGGAGAGAAGGCACTTATGGGTGAAACTGGGTATTGTTTGACGCCTTTTGATACTAGTATGGGTATGATGGCTGAGTTTCAGTACAAATGCAAAATTCTTTTTTGATACCTTAATTTGGAATAGTGTTTTTCTACAAACCCAAAACAAGCTAAATGTCTAAACACAAGTAGCTACAAGAGCATTGCAGACATAAAAAAGTAAAAACTTTTGATTTGAACTTCTGGTGATATCCCATATTTTTCTTATTGTTAACAAATCACCTGAAAAGAGCAAAACCAACAATGAATTGACAAGTCTGAATATGTTATGAAATATGAAATGAAACACATCATTACTCCTCTGTGCCATAGAGATCAATTGTTGTCCTAAAAAACATAAATGAGTCACACTGTTGCACTGGGTGACAGGTTCCTTCATTACCATGAACACACACACACACACACACACACACACACACACACACACACACACACACACAAAGTCAGAGTCAAAGAGTCAATACCAGATGAACCTGCTGCCATAAATACTCAGTAGAACAACAAATCTTTGTCTAAAAATAGTCCCCACCAAAAACACTATTTGCTAATGCTTGAGTAACATTTGCTATAAACTATAGTGTCCAGCTTTTTAAAGAATATTTTTCGTATTTAAAAAAACATATGTGTATACAGTATATGAAAAAAGGAAAACCTACTCCGCAGTGCTGTGGAGTAAGGTCAGGCAATGCGAGACTACTAAAGTAGCTACCCAAACAAACTGTAGTACTAACCGTAAGATCAAATGTTGTCTTCCACATGCGTGAATTTTGAACACACACTCGCTTGAACATCATGTTCATGTGTATGCACTGTTTCCTGTGAATCCCTTGTGACTTGGTATTTCCACTATAGAAACTAAAACTGTTTATCTGTAGCATTGCGTTAGGTCAAGCACAGAGCACTGATGATCAGCTGCTTCATTCATACCTCACAATCCTTAGCTCATTCATCCGTTGCTTGGCGACCACCTGACTAGCACCATCCAATGCTCGTCTAACGGGTGTATGTGGCAGCTGCGGCTTGCTCCACCAACAGCACTTTCTTCTTATGTGCTTTACGTATTTTTGAGTTTAGCAAGAATTGTTGTATTGGGGGGGGGGCTTTTCCCACCAAAACTTTACAACCATTTGCTGTATATGGCCCACGCCTAAATACATACGTACATTAAAAGTCTATTGTTGAAAATAATGCTGGTCATAAATATTATAAAAATGAGATTTGATATAATAACATTCTAATTGCCGTAGAATGTTGCCGTAGTTTGATAACTACGTATTATGGCTTATTATCAAGCCCAACATCTGGGTAGCCAAAATGTGTGAAGTCCTGTCCAGACCATTTATCTGTTAGAGCTTTCACCACTGTTCTCACTGTCTCTTTCTGTCTCTTTAAGTGATGACGGATATTGTGTTAGAGTGCTGCTGCACTGATGTTTCTGTAATGCAATCAGTGTTTCCTGTCAGAGAGAGAGAGACACACACAGAGAGAGAGAGTTGGAAGAGAGGGAGGAAAGTCAAAAGAGAGGCAGGAGATGAGAGAGACTCTGAATGTCGTTGCTGCGAATTTACAGCTTGTGAATTGAGAAATATGCACCCAGCACGCCTTCAGAGCACATGCATAACGCAATGAATATCCAACCACTTACACTACTCTTTACTTACACCTAAAAGATGGACCGTTTTATGTTGGATTATTGGCACAGGAAAATACACTTCACATTCAGTGATGTCACGACTGTGTGGGAGTGCTGGGTAGAGGGAGGGAGTCTTGTGTGCATGTGGACGTATTCAAAAACATATTGTATGCATGGATGGGGCTGGAGAAACCACTTTAAACTGAACTGAAGGCTGCTTGAGCCCTTGTGCCGTCTGAGCGTGGAGGCATAGCATCATCACGGCAGCAGTGAGGAGAGAGTAAGAAAGAAAGAAGAAGGAGGGAGGGAGGGAGGGAGGGAGCAGGAGTGAACACGAGAGGGATCTGGAAAAGAGGACAGAGAGCCAAGAGACAGAGAAGAGGAGAGACGTGGAGTGCCAAGCTCCTCTGCTGGCTCCAGGCTGTTGTTGTTGTTGTTGTTGTCGGTGTTTGGGGGTCAAGATGAGCAGCCCGTGCCTTCTACGCGCTGCTCCTATTAGCCAACCCCGGCTCAGAGAGGTCAAGATCAGCCTGAAGGCCAGCAACAGGGACACCACAGCCATCCGGACCAGCAGCGGAGGGGCCAAGGAGGCTGCCGTCCGACCCTATGCCCCGCCGGAGAAAGAGGCCCCTGTTCGGGTGGGCATGAGCATCAGCCGGAGCAGGAGCACCCCACCGGTCCACCGGGCCCAGAGACCTGAAAGTAAGAAGGCAACCAGGGGAAGCAGCAGCAGCAGGAAGCAGCTGGAGCCTGAACACCACTCGGAGAGCAACGGCACAATCATGCACGTACCACTTGCTGTGGCACCTGCGGGACTCTGCCCCTTCTCCTCATCCTCATCCTCATCCTCTTCATGCACCCCCAGACGTCAGAGGCCCTCTCACCCTCACCCTCCTCCCGCCCTCCTCTCCTCCTCCTCTTCCTCTTCAGCTAAAAGTATGAAGCGGGCGCGCTGGCTGAGTTACAGCACCTCCAACATCTGTTTCAACTCCATCCTGGACGGACGCTTCAGACAGTTGCAAGGTACAGCGTCCTGATGGAAGAGCCGTTTGTGTTTGTTTGTGCATTTGTGTGTGTTCCAGAGGGAGTTTGTCCATCCTTTCCTTGCTCACCGATGAGACAGAGAGAGAAAGAACTTTTCCAATCATGCCCCTCCCTTCTCCAACTTGTGTGTTTGTGTTTGTGTTTAGGCCAGCATGGGATCGCAGGGAGGTTGGGCTGTGATGTGAGCAGGTGTGAGGTTGTCATCCTGTTGTGAGAACTAGAGAAAGCTAACAGCAAAGAAAGCCTGCGCTTCCAAAGCATCGGCCCTTTTATTGAATCTATAAGGTAGTCATTTATTTATTTCCAGGAAGCCGTAGCTCTGCCCCAATTGTTCACTGACTTGACTTTGAATAATTCATAGGCAAACTCCTAAAAAGGTTGCGATGGTTTTCCCTCCAAAGGTAGTGTTATGCCCTCTCATGTGCTCCATTTTCTTTATGACAACATATTTTTAATTCTTAGCTTGTTACCTTTCTCTCCATATGGCCTGCACCCTTTGCAAACTGTTCCAAAGAACAAAGCAAAAGTGTGTTTTGATCCTAACCTCCTTTTCCCCCTGAATGATTGCGTTGGCGGTGTTAAAAAAGAATCAATTCCTCTGGCGGTTTAACTTCTCCCTTGTTTCTCCTTCTTTCTTCCTGTGTTGTTGAGGTTTTAAAAGAGAGGTTTGCCGTCACTGTGGATTTTTGTTAGCTTGCACTATGCTATCTATCACCCTGATGCCAGGAGTGCATTAGTGTGAGGAAGAAAATGGAGGAGACGATGCAGGAACAGAGAGGGAAACATGCTTTTTTATTGCCTCTGCTAGATTTCAAGTACTGACTGATTCTGAAGACTGCAGAGTCAACTCTCCGCGAAGCAGCACATTTCTAAAGCTTTCCCAAATTAGAGTGGTTTCTTTGGAGCCAAGTGTATCGATCCACCAATTACAGTTCATGACATTTTATTTGCTTTTTATTTACCCGTTATTAGGGAGATCTGGTCAAGACAGCAGTAGAATCAAGTTGGCCAGGACATCAATAACATAAAAACATAAGTAATAAATAGAGAAAGAGAAAACAGACTTTGTTTTGCATATATTGATTTCAACCATTCATCCATTTTCTTATATCTTTCTTAGAGTTAGACACAGTCATTGGTGTTGAGTAGTTTCTGCTGCCCTGGTTGCACAAAAAGGTGTTTGTTTTTTTCCTCCATCTTTTCTAGTTGATTTTTGATCTTTAACCTTTTGGTTTTCTTCAACTGTCTGAACACCTCCCCCCTTCGATTTTTTGGGCCCTTGATCTCATGTTTACTGTTACAAATACAATGTTTTTCACAAGCTTGGCCCTCAAATTATTGTGAATGTATGTTCTTTGAGCAATTGTCGAGTTTTCTTCTTCCCCAGATTTTTGTCATTTTCAAACTTGTAGTATTCAGCCCCCACTGACGCTGACTCAAGTGACATGACTTGAGGCCGTTTATCAGATGTAAAACAGCTCCCTCTGAATCCACAACAGCTTAATACAACCTTCTTTTTTTAACATTTGCAATAGCATTCTCCAACACCTGTAAACAGACTTTCCTGGATTTCTAACTTAATCCTTACAAGTCAGAATGCTGGTACGTTTTGTTCTTTACAACATCAAGAAACCTTCACAGCCTCTGCATTAATATGATATATTGCAAAATGTGAGTCCATTTAGCAAAACCTCCAACAACTCATTTTGTCTTGAGGAAGTGTGTAAACAAAGCTAACAGAGGAAAACTCCTGGACAGGTGTGTTGATAAAGACATGGTGTCATGGCTGCAGGACAGGTAGCTCTGGCAGAGCCATGACTCAGGCATGTAGCAGGGTGCTGGGGGACCCTCTGGGCCACATCCAGTTAGAGCTGACTGTTGGAAAAGACGGATAAGGGTGTATACAGGGAAAATCCATCAGCATGAATAAGTCATTGGGCTTTCACTGGAGTCAAAGAGTGGATGAGAGATAACACAGTAAAAGCATGTGAAACAGAGGAATGTTTAGTATGGCTGGCACTGATATGCAGGAAGAAGAAGCCGGTAAGTTGGAAAAGGGCCGCAGCACAGCAGTGACCAGACGCTGCTGCAGTCTATTCCGTGTTCTAGAGGAGTTGTATATTGTATATGGCTTGCTAAAAAATATTTAATTCATGTAAAAAGAATGTCTGACAATTGCAGTATCAATCATTAAACATACAGGGAAGTTCTGGTTAGCCCTTCGTATGAACTACTACCGCTACTTTCCTATTTATGAACTGGATCTAAATGTATCATTTATCTTTTAAAAAAAAGGGCCAAGAGCCCCTTTCAGCTACACTTCTGAAATAAAAAATCATACAAAAAGTGGAGCTTTCATTTGCATTAAATTCTAACATAGAGACATACTGCTGTGTATCTGTTTGCTGACTTTATGGCACTTCTCTACTTGTGGTACTGTTAAAGTATGTTCTGGCTTGTCACAGATCATAAGGCTTTATCACTAAATACTACAATAATGAAATTCAATGTGTTCAGAAAAGTATGGCCTACTATGTCAAGTGTATTATATTTAATATTTATATCCCAGAATCAGTACAGTGACACAATAACTGGATGGTAGACAGCACTAGGCAGCTAACCCAAATAATGGAACTCACTACAAAAACCTCAATATCAATATCTACAAATTAAAGAAGTAGAATAATTCACTGTTCCTGGTATTGGGCTTGATCACTCAGATTGTAGAAGAACTGTAGAAGACTTGGAAAAGACAACACAACAAACATATGATACATCATGATATAAAGGTAATGAAATCCCAGTCGATACTGAATCTTATATCACTAGGAGTTTACATACTGTATTGATGTTCTGCTCTATAATACTGCTACTGGAATTTAGAGGTTTAACAGAACTTAGTTTTTAGACTAATCACTGAAGGCTTTGTTCAGCAGCGAGCGCACACACAGAGCTGTTGTCATATTGAGCTTGTTGAACTACTCATCTGGAGACAGCTCAGTGAGATGCTTGCAAGCAAAGGATCCTCCTTCCCTCCTCCCACCCCTCCTCCTCCTCCCCCTCTGTTGTCCCATGCTTCCTAAATGGCCAGGAGCATCATTGTGCACTCTGTCTCCTCTCAAGGTCCTGTGATGTGAGACGATACGGGAGAACCGTGTGCTCGTTTTGGGGATGTGCTCTAACTGTCCTGTTACTGCCTCTGCTGTACAACCCTCTGTAGGCAGCACCCCAAATAGTTCAGAAAAGCATCTGTCACAGGTATTACTGCACGTACAGTAGAGGTGGCATGAGCAGACAGATTATGATGCAAAGGTTTGTGCTAAATCACTGACACCCCTCATGGAGCTTTGAGTTATTTAATTGCCATTACTTTTTCATGGCGTGGTAATCTGTATCAATGTTACGGTGGTCAGCGGGGGCAAACGCCCTACAGCAAATTAAGAAAACATCGTCATTAATTTGACAACACATGCGCAGCGTTTCGCAAACGCTCTGCAAATACACACAACACAACCAAATACATAAATGCGCTGCAAATACAGAAACGATGCAGAAAGAGAAGCACACAATCCCCAAAAACAAATGCAACATAAAAACTCTGCATCCAGATTACACAACGGAAGTTCTTCAGACTTTGTCACTCTCCGATGTAAGTCGAGTGCAGATTTGAGTCGTGCATGCGTCAATTTGCGACAAGTAACCTACAAGATGCTAACAAGATACTTCTTTATTATAAATACAGAAAAAAAATGGACCCACTCAACAAAGGTTGTTCACTGCTGGCTACAAGTTAACAAACAATCATAGATAGCTAAAACGTTTTTGAAATGATTTCCGTGTTCTGTTATTGTTTGTAATGACAAAAATGTCATGGATTTCACAAATTTCAGTATGGCACATTAAATCTAAGCATGCACGACTCAAATCTGCACTCGACTTACATCGGGGAGTGACAGGCCTCTAGGGGGAGCACTAAGTGGAACAGATGGATTTTCGACCCCACGGGGAGAGTGCGCTCCACCTTTTTATTACCACGAGATTACAGACAGTCTCTGCTGATTGGGTATCACCTGTGACCTGAGCCAATAAACTAGAGACACACCCACCGAGAGAAAACATATCTCCAACATTGACTCAATATGTACAGTCTATGATCTCAAAGCAGTTGCACACCGTTTCAAAACGGACATTGAGATTGAACGTGCTCGCGCTCTCTCTCTCTCTCTCTCTCTCTCTCTCTCCGGGTCGAAGATCAAGCTGTTCCACTTAGTGCTCCACATAGAGGCCTGGAGAATGTCTGTTGTGTAATCTGGATGCAGCGTTTTTTGTTGCATTTCTTTTTGGGGTCTGTTGGCTTTTCTTTTTGCATTGTTTCTATATTTGCAGCCCATTTGCTAAATGCTGCTCCTGTGTTTTCTCAATTTGCTTGTGTTTTGTATATTTGCATTTTCTGAAGTTGCCGGACGTTTGCCCCTGTCGACCCCCGTACGACATAGTGGAGTGGTGTGTGCTGTTGTTCTGCTGAGGGGAACAGAAAAATCATGATTTATTTACTGTACTCTGCTGCATCATGTGTTTTACAGTTAAAAAACCTGGTTTCTTCTCATTGATGATTCTTAGAATGAAGCTGGAGCTTTCTTTGTTGTTTCCTGGGTCATTTTTAGATTCTGTAGGTAATGTATCCTGTTCTGTTTCCTGGTTGAGTCTCTGTAGATTTAACCTGAAATCCTGCATCTCAGTCACTCTCTCCATCACTTTTGTCTGATGCTTCATGCTCTCCTCTTTTTCTCTGTCTCATCTTTTTTAGTCTCGCCTCCCCCCTCTGTTTTATTGTCTCCTTCTTAACCTTTAATCCAATATTGTTAAATCCTTCTCTCCACTACTCCTTCCTTTCTTTCCTCCCTCTTCTTCTTCTGTTACTCCTCTTTAGCTCGTTCCTTGGTTGTTCTCCGCAGCCCCGGGGTCTGAATCATTTATTACACCAGTCATTAGGGATGCAGTCCTTTGCCCTCCTTAGTTTACAGTCAGATTTGGGTTCAGGAATAAAGAAGGCAAACTGTGTATCAGGCCGACCGAGGGGAAGTGACAGGTTAATGATAACTGCAAGATGGTACGACACAGGGTGGAAAATGCATCGTCACCAGTGGTTGACCTGATACACTTTAAGGAGCTGTGTGTGTGTGTGTCTGTGTGTGTATGTGTATGTGTGTGTGTGTGTGCGTGTGTGTGTGTCTGCTGGGAGTTGTGGGTTCAATCAGAGCAGCTGTACTCCTCTCGCATTGCCCCTCTGCCCTCCTTGCTCCAGATTGTCCTATAATGTTCTCCAAAGAACTTAAATCAAAAAGCTGCAACTAATGATTTTTGTCGTGATTAGATCAGTTATTTGGCCACAGCAAAAACAAAGAAATACCCAAATTTCCAAGAATATCTTTAAAAATCCTGTTTATAGTTCGGGAATACTCAGAAAACCATTTGAAAAGCTGGAACCAGTGATGTTTTGTCATTTTTACGTAAGACATGGCCTTACATGACAGCCATTCATTACAATGGCCCAGCTAATTTTCTGTCAGCATTAATATTAAAAAACAAGTTCCGCTCATTATCAGTTACTATGAATCTGATGAGATGTGTAAAACAGTTGGTTAAATTAACTAATTGATAAAATGAATAAATAATAAAACTAAGTAAGAAACAAAATTAACCAAGTTTTCATTAAACACAGTAACTGTGTTTACAGTTAAAATACATTTATGAAAATCATTAAACGTCAGTGTAATAATTGTATATATTATGCATATAGTAGCCTATTATATGTTCATTATTGATGAGTTTATCATATGTTTATTATAGCTTTGTTATATTATGACATTGATTTTTATGCTATTGCCAAGCCCTTGAATCACCTGGAAATTCAACATTTTAGCTAATTAATATGGCTACAAGAATCTTCCAATGTCTATGTTTAATATGTTGGAATGAAGCCTTACAGAAATGTGTTATATCATATGCATATGCATGTGCATATCATGTATGCATATGATGTTGTGTAATTTCTAGAGCTAGGTTTATAAATCAACGGGGCTGATATTAGCTTATTGCAGATAAAATGTTTTTGGTGCATTTGGAGGCAAATAAGTGATTATAAGAAATTGCAGTTAAGAAATGCCAAAAATAGACCGTTTTAGACCATTAATAAACGGTGGTGCTGCAAAACAATTTATATCAATTATATGATGCGTACATGAGAAGGTTTAAATTGTGCAGGACATTTAATCTGCTGACTAAATGCAGTCACAACCCAGAGTGACAAGCACACACCCACTCACACCACCCCCGTTCCCATTCACATTAAGTGTGTCCACAGACAAAATCAAAAAGAGTATGGTACTTTCGGTCATGCTGACATATGGTCCAATAATCATATTATTTTTTTAAAATTTTGCTGCTGAGTAAGAGGCACATCCGCCATGCTCTGAGATCTTATTTTTAAGTGTGATCCCGACCTGATGTGTCACTGTGTGAGCAGCGCTCCCAAAAAGCTGTCAGAGTCTGCCAATCATACTCTGCTTTTCTCTCAACTGTCATTCCCGAGTTTTCAGGCAAAATTGCAGTGGAGGAATTTCAGCATAACTACTGTACACCTACGCTTAACTGTGCAGAGACCTTGTGTGTGTGTGTTTACTTTTCATGCATGTGATGTTATAATGCATCACCACTTCTCTATCTACTCTGAAGAAAGGATGAGAAGACATAGACGGGTAAAGTGAAGCTTTTCCTTCGGGGATTGTCCATATCATATTTGCAGCAGGTCTGTCTGCAAAAATACTGAAGTCATATCAATAATCATATCCAGCTTCTCAGGTTAATACCCAAAGCAGGAGTCACCAATAATGACTACGATAGCAAGTCAAGGCTGAGCAAAAAGGTCAAAACTTTGAGTATTTTACCAGTATTCCATTAATGAAAAACTGCTCCAATTACAGTAAAAGAGATGCACTGTACAAATACATGACAGGGAAAACAGGACTATTCGAGATCTTGTAATTCTCAATTTTAACGGATCCCCACTTGACACAAGTGTAACAGTTAGCAGCACAATGACAAGAGTGACTGTTAAATTGACATTAATTGAAGTTTCAGTTATGGACACTGATGAATTACTGAACAGGCCTACTGGGCCCCAGGTGACTACTTGTTGGAAAGTCACAGAGCTCAGAAGAAAATGTAAATAGGATGTACATTTTCTTAATTCTTCTTATTAGATTAGATTAGATTAGATTCAACTTTATTACACAGGTACAGGTACAAGGCAACGAAATGCAGTTTGGGTCTAACCAGAAGGGCAATAGCAGTAAGTGCAGGATATACAATGGTTTCATAAGTGCAGGACATGGATATGTACTGCCTAAATATAGAAATGGATACTATTATAAACTGAATTTTACAGATGGGTAATATAAAATATAGATTACAGATATGTACAATGAACATAATATACTAATGGTTTACAGAGTTTACATGTGAATATGTACTATGAATATATATACAGGCGGCTATTGTTATAGACACAATTTTTACAGATAGATATAATAAGTTATAAGTTATATTGAGTATCTGCCAATCCAATCCAACCCAAGATTCATATTTTGTTTCCTTTATATAACAGCGGCATAGCATACTAAACATGTCATTAACACACAGTTAACATTGGTTAATTAAAAAAAGTTATTTAAATCTTTTCTTGTCCATCATGTTACTGTAACGTTTGGGGCGGTAGTAGCTCAGTCAGTAGGGCGTTTGGTTGAAAACTGGAGAGTTGCTGGTTCAAATCCCCATACGGCCCAAGCTATGGTGGCGGGCTGGTAGCTGGAGAGGTGCCAGTTCACCTACAGGGCACTGCTAAGGTGCTCTTAAGTAAGGCACCAAGTCCCCAACTGCTCAGGGTCCCTTTCCATGGCCAGCCCACTCATTCTAACATCTCTCCATTAGTGCATGAATAAGTACTGAGCGTGTGGGTGTAATTTAGACCTGTTTGAACTAACAATAAAGAGTGTAAATTGTAATTTCACCTTGTGGAATTAATAAAGTTTACATTACCATTATGTAGGATGCCATCTATGAGTGTCAGTATCTACCATTTGTGGCAGGAGGCCCCGAGCAGGGGTCGGACAGCCTCTTTTCATCTCCAACATCATTTGAATACTTCTGCTTTGCCTGCAGAATGTCAGTGTGGGAGTCTTGCTCCTTTAAGAGGGGTCAGGGGCCTTTTACATGTCTGTGCCCAGGGGCCCATTGTCTCATAATCAGTCCATGAATATGTAAGTCACATTGCTTGGAGACATGGCTGATGTGAAGGTAGAAATACTATTATTGTGTGAGTTAGATCATATCACTGGAGCAACAGAAATATTTGAATGTTGTGTTTTTCCTCCCAACAAAGCTCACTGCAGATAGCCGGTTACATGCAGGCTGCACTTTCTCCGTAAAAGTGCAAAGCTTAACTCTGCACTGGGGATTAATTTAACCAGTAAGATTTCTCTGTTTCCAAAGCAAATTCAACTCAGGGGCCTCCATCCATCTGTCCATCTGAACAGTCCTGAGCAGGCCAGTTAATCCGCAGCAGCTCCGGTGGTGCTGTTCTGTATATGTGTTATAGGTATTTCATTATTTATGGAGCTCATGTTCTTTCTTTAACTTTGTGCTCCCATCAGATGAGCGTGAGGCGGTTCAGAAGAAGACCTTTACTAAGTGGGTCAACTCCATCCTGTCCCGGGTCGGCTGTCGCATCTCTGACCTCTACCTGGACCTGCGGGACGGACGCATGCTCATTAAACTGCTGGAGGTGCTGTCGGGTGAACGACTGGTAAGAAGCTCCCCGTCAAACCTTTTTTTACATTTATTTTCTCTTCTGTGTTTTATTCCACTCTCTTTCTCTCTCTCTCTCTCTCTCTCTCTCTCTCGCTCTTGTGGTCACTCTCGCCTTTATAATTTTGCCTTTCTGTTTCCTTTCTCATGTCTGTCTTCAGCCAAAACCCACTAAAGGCCGAATGCGTATCCACTGTTTGGAGAATGTGGACAAGGCTCTGCAGTTCCTCAAAGAGCAGAGGGTTCACCTGGAGAACATGGGTTCCCACGACATCGTCGATGGCAACCATCGCCTCATCCTCGGCCTCATCTGGACCATCATCCTTCGCTTCCAGGTAAACTTGGCTATGCTGAATGCTCATATTTAACTTTAATTTTTTTATTTATTTTGCTAATTTGAGTCTTTTTGTCCCTTTTTGATCCTAGTTCTTTTTTTTTAATCAGTTACATGGAATACTATCTGTAATGCCTGAAGATGTTGAAAAAACCTTTCTAAGGCCGTGTACTATTAACCCTTTTTTCAGGTCATGCGTAAAAGTAAATACTAAATAGTTAGTTTCTTCTTCAGTGTGTATTAGTCCACTTTAATGACAAAAACATTGGACAATTGAATATACTTCACTTCACTCTCTCTCTCTGTTATTCTGTTACAGGCAACGTGCAAAGTGTTAAGAAGTTCTAATCAAAACCCCAAAATAATAAACTTTGCATTATGTATAGTCACCTTTTCAGATCCCTCCCTCATCACAACAAGATGAGACTTTATTTTTAAGATCCTTTTTGGGGCTTTGGGTTCCACTTTTAATTTGTGACAGGACAGCTAGGTGAGAGAGAGGGAAGACATGTAGGAAATTGTCACCGGTCAGATTCAAACCCTGACCCTCTGCGTTGAGGTACAAACATTGAAATATGTGCGCCGGCTCTACCACTGAGCCAACCTGGCCACAAGATGAGCTTTTATTCATCCCCAGAGGGGAAATTACAGCAGTACAAGAAACTATCAAGCACTCCTTTAGATTTTCTTAATCTACAAATGTCAATATTTACAGCTCTGATCGGAAAACTCACATTATTTTAATGTTATTCAACATGTCACAGTCTTCAAATAATATGATGAGCTGGCCACATGTGGAACCCGACCACAGTTCAAATATAACTGTAATTCATGTTACCATGCTACCATAGACTATTGTATAAATCAAATCAGAGCACATTATGACTTAGTACTCATTTTTATTTGCATTTTGTGTATAACCTGCTGTGTGATAGGCACGTCTCTCTCTTTTGATTAGTGTCATTTTAGTGTGTGCGCATGCAGTACAGGAACAGTATCAACTGGCAGCATTGGGATGTTTTTGACTTTTGCTTTTTCCACAAATGAGATGTCTTCACATTCCAATTTTATCTTCTGCCAAAAGCACATCCCAAACATCAGAACATGTCTGTTTGACTCTTTTTTTATCTTCTTGGAGGGGGCATATATTTATTTTTAATTTGACAGCAACACTGTTATTTTTAGACACATTCGTTCAAACAATATGGCTTCCTGTATAATTCAGACTTTTCAGAAAGAAAATAAATATAAAAGAAAAAGAAAAAGAAAGGACTTGGTCCTCCTGTCTGTATCTTCTCAGTCTGCATTAACCAAGGAGAACCAAAACTGGCTAAATTTAGCCCTCTCTCAGGGCTTGTCTCTCAGATCACATCACTGCTCTAATTACTGGCCCACTGTGTGGGAAAATAAGAACTTCAATAATTACCCCCCCTCTTCTATCAGCTGGACCCTATAGGTTTAGATTTGTGAGAATCCAATCTGCTAATAACAAAGCTGACATATCACTTGAGATTAGTTTTGTTGTACACAAATAAAACCCTACTCGTGTTATAATAAATTATGTATTTCAAAGGGGTATTTGTGCCACTTTGCCAAAATGTTTCCCATTTGCTGCATGCTATTAGCGACATGTTTCTATCAGTGTTGGTCTCTGCTGTGGATTGTTCTTGTTTGATTACAAAGCTCACACTCCTTAGTTAAGTTTCATTATGCATCATCCAGCTGTGTCTTTTGTTTTTAATTCAGATCCAGGACATTATCGTGGAAACGGGACAGGCGGACCAGAAGGAGACGCGCTCAGCCAAGGACGCTCTACTTCTGTGGTGTCAGATGAAAACGGCAGGGTAAGAGGGAGCTGTTGGAAATGTCCTCTGGGAATTAGTATGAGGATCCACTTCTGTACACAGCTTTAAATCATTTAGTGGTTATAGATTTTTTTGTTTGTTTATGTCTTCAAATTCAAAACTCCATAGTGTTCCTTAGATAAAATGAGTTACTATTTTTATTATTCTAGTTTTCATGGTTGAAAATAGATTCAAAAGAGGGTCATAGTCATTACATTTAATAAAATAAATAGTGAAGTGAAGTTTTACATTTGATAATAAGAAGGAATTTAACTAAATGTGCATCAAAGTGAATGTCCACTCAAAACTACAGTTTAGAAGTTTTTACATTACTCTTTAATAAATATATTTAATAATCATAAAAGCCATAATGATTATTTACTCCAAGCAATATTTTGATATTTTTGGAAATACAATTATTTGCTTTTGTTGCAGATAGTTAGATGAGAAGATCAATGTGAAGTAAATACTAGGATACAATAAGCTTAGCATAAAGACTAGAAAACAAGGGGAGACCGCTAGCCTGCCTCTGTCTAACCTAATCCACCTATCAGCACCTAAAACACACTAATTAGGACGTTATATCTCTTTATGTAATTTGAATAATACCAACATGTTTTGGGTTATGTGCTTGTTGGATGAATTGTTACCTGGGACAGACACATTCCAGCGGTTTCCCCTTCTTTCCAGTCTTTGTGCTGACCTAAGCTAACCGGCTGTAGCTTCATATTTACCGCGCAGACATGAGAGTGGTATCGATCTTCTCATCCAACTCTCTGCCAGAAAGCAAATAAGCACATTTCCTCAAATATTAATCTATTCTTTAAGAATAAAGTTGCTCATTTGAATGTGATTTGCTATCTTTCAGTTGAATTCTGTCACATTTAAAAAACTGTGCTTCTAAATGTTTCTGATCCTTTCAGCAAATCATAAAATTCCACTAGTCTGAGTCTGCTCAGGCCTGAAGCTGTGGAAATGTGCACTTCATAATTGCACATGTTGAGAATCAGAACTGATACCAGACATTGATTTAAAACAGGAGCTTCTCAGCCTTAGGTTCAGTCAATGACGTCCCCTGGCTTTTGTTTTGCAGATATCCCAATATCAACATCACAAACTTCACCACCAGCTGGAAAGATGGCATGGCCTTTAATGCTCTCATACACAAACACCGGTAAGAAGAGATGATGAATGGCCAAATCCACTCTCACCAGCTCTGAAATGTAAACCCATGAAACCTGCTCAGTGTCTCTCCTCCTCATTCTGCTTCTTTTCTTTCACTGTCTCATTATCCTCTTTTGCTCTTATGCGCTCCCCATCTTTCTCTCTCAGGCCTGATCTGGTGGACTATACCAAATTAAAGAGGTCCAACCCAACCCACAACCTTCAGAGCGCCTTCAATGTAGCAGAGCAGCAGCTTGGTGTGACCAAACTGTTAGACCCAGAAGGCGAGTTACTGACGGAGGCTGTGCCTTCATGTAGAATAAATGTTTATGAGCATTAAGCCTGGTGGAAAAAAGAGCTCAGGACCAGAGATGGTTTCTGGCTTGGCTGTGACTGACCTGTCTGCCGTTTTTTGTTCTGTAGATGTGTTCACAGAGAACCCAGATGAGAAGTCCATCATCACGTACGTCGTGGCATTTTACCACTACTTCTCAAAGATGAAGCAGCTCGCTGTCGAGGGCAAGAGAGTCGGAAAGGTGAGATGGAAAGATGATGCACAATTATGACAAACTTGTAACATAAGTTTGTTTCCTGCTTCCGTGATTGTCTTCAACCTCCTTCTTTAGGTTCTGGATCACGCCATCGAGACAGAGAAGATGATTGATAAGTATGAGACTCTTGCGTCGGATCTGCTGACGTGGATCGAGCAGACCATTATCGTGCTGAACAACCGGAAACTTGCCAACTCTCTGACTGGAGTTCAGCAGCAGCTCCAGGCCTTCAACACCTACCGCACTGTGGAGAAGCCCCCCAAGTGAGTCGAGCCAAGACAGCATTACATTACTCTCTGTTTCTGTTTCTATTCGGATCTGTTCTCTTTGTCTAGTGCTTTTTAATCTTCAGGGGAAGAAGAAAAAATAACTCACCTTTAGCATTATAAGCACATTTCATAAAATATCAAGAGTTACAATAAAAAACAAACAGAAACTAATTGTAATTTAGCACCGCTTTTCAAGAATACCTCTAAACAACTGGTTTTATATTCAATCTAGAAACTCCGAATATAAAAACTACCTGTCTTTACCTTAACTTTGTTTTATAGGGAAACACTATCTTTCCACAGCTTTTATTGGCTGTATTGCAGAAACTGTTATATAACCTAGCTATTCTTAAGATAATTACATTATTATTAGGGGATATGTTGTTTTTGGTTGGGCCTCTATCCAGCCAAATTCAATCAAGTTTGTGTAAGTTTTTTGTTTTTATTTTTTTCTTTAATAGAGGGACAGTGCATATTTATGGTCATTTCTGTCAATATGCCAGAATTAGACAAAAGGCTATGTTTCATCTGCAGTACCTAGAAAGATGGTAAAAATCCCCCTAAAAAAGTAAAATTACATACAGTATTTACATAACAATATAACAATTACAATATATTATACATTGGGTAAAAGTTAAACTTAACAGTTATTCAAGTCCGTCATTATTCTCTTATAAAAAAAAATTATATCATATTAAAACATGTTATTTTTGTCTTCAGTACAATTCAGACTTCTGAATTTTGACTTATAGGATTTTCTATGGTTCAACAAACAAACAAACCAAAAAACAACTAAACATACAAACAGGAAACAAATATTAGACACATTGCTGATCAGACATATAATCACATTCAAGTAAGCACAATTCATGTGCATATATGTATATGAACACATGGGGTTTGAGAAATTCACAAATGGTACACATTTTACAGCTTTATTGTACCTTTTTGTGTCACTTTGTTTTTTTCTTGCAGGTTCCAGGAAAAAGGAAACCTTGAGGTGCTGCTGTTTACGATCCAGAGTCGGATGAGAGCCAACAACCAGAGGGTCTACACGCCTAAAGAGGGAGCACTGGTCGCAGATATTAACAGGGTGAGAAGGATCACGTTTCTTTTTCTTACCTATTTATCCTTGATTAATTGATTAATCCTTTGTTCTTGTCAGGAAATAACATTAATATTGCCCATCGCAAAAGAGATGTTTTAAAATAGCTAAATATATTCTATACATTATGTATAATTTAGTATCATATAACACAAAAAAAGCTTCAAACCCTCAAAATTGAAAAGCTGAAATGAGGGGTTGTTGTTCGCATAAAAAAAAAAGCCTTAAACTATTAATTCCTAATCATAACAAATCAACTAATCGATTACTTGGTAAAGATGACCAATGACTAACTCATCACTTCAGCCCTAGTTTTAACAGACAAAATGTTTGCCTTTCATATGAAGTCTCTCTTTTGACATGTAACGATCATGTTAAAGGTCTCAGTTAGATGTGGTTTCTCAGTTAGATGGACAAAAATTCAGTTGATTCAGTTAGCATTGCACAGTCCCGAGGCAACAATTAAACCACAAAGGAATTGAATCATACTGGTAATACCAGTGCAGTACTGTAAGCTGTACAATAAAAAAACATCTCTTAAACGTCACTGCAGGCCCAAGAACATAACGCTAACGCATCAGTAGCACAGAAATGTTGGGATCCATTTTCCCCTGATATAGCTCAAAAGTAGACAATATTGATTCACAGGTATTGTAAATAGATCAAAAACAATTAGTTGATTCATCAATTAGTAGATTGACACTAAAAACTTTGATAATCAATTAATAATTTAAGTCATGAATCAAGCAAAAATGTCCAACATTATCTGTTTATACCAGTTCTTACAGAAGTAAGAATGTGCTGTTTTCTGTTATAAATCATTTCAAATGTAATATCTGTGAGTATAAGCTGGACAAAACAAGACATTTGAAGACATTTCAGGCTCTGTGAAGTTGTCATGGACATTTTTCCCAATTTGTTTGCCAGTTTTATAGACCAAACTGTTAATTAAAAAAATCCATAATGATAATAATTGTTAGTTGCTGCCATGGTTGGAAGGTAATGAAAGGGGAATGCTGTGAGTAAATACTGTATTTTAGCATCAGTGTTGTGTCCTTGAACACAACACTTAATACCAACCAACTTTGAGATTTGTTCTGTAGCTGTCCTTGACCACTCAGGTCTATGTTGATGGGATCAAGTGAATAACTTCTAAACTGGAAACTGAAAGTATCACATTGCTACGACCTCCCTCAAAAACAACAAACATCATCTCATCATCTGTGTGCAGGCCTGGGAGCGCCTGGAGAGGGCGGAGCACGAGCGGGAGCGCGTCCTGAGAGACGAGCTGATCCGACAGGAAAAGCTGGAACAGATGGCCAGAAGATTCGACAGGAAGGCTGCCATGAGGGAGACCTGGCTCCTGGAGAACCAGAGACTCGTGGCTCAGGTAATACATCAACAACAAAACTATATAAGACTATTATCTGAATATATTATTTGATTTGTTTGTAAAGGCCTTTTTCAACAGATACATCTGTCTGGTAAAAAATGCCTTGATCATAATAAGACTACCTAATTTAAATGAAATGACATGTACAACACATTTTATTTGATTTTTACAATATTTGCATTCATTAATTGACACAGCAGGTTGTTTGCGCCCCTAATTATTTTGTGATCAAAGGTACAAACAGGTTGCCATGAAAAAACGGAGAAGACTTCAACAGTTCCAAGTAAAAAATTGCAATTTAATAGTAAAAAAGAAGTTAAAAGAAAGGAAACAATTATCAGTTTGTTAACAAAGTGTAAATGTTAAAATCACTGGAAGAAGAAGTATTAAAATCCTTTACTTTAAAGGTGCCCTGCCACATGTACTTTCATTACTTTGTGGTAAAGTCTGAAGTTCTACCATGGACTCTGTAACATTTTTTGGGGGGAAAACGCCTTGGTTACCTTGCTTCAAGCCATTCTAGAGTAGTATAGAAAGCCTGCAGGACGACTTAGCTTGATTTGTGCCAGTTCTCACTAAAATTTAACAAGCTAAGCTGCTTGACTCTGACTGGCAGCTGGCCAATAAGAGCCTGGCTATCAGCATTTACCCAGCGTAACTGGGCAAGCTCATGACTAATAATGAGCTCAGGCAACATGATGTCAGACTAACCAGCTTTTGTAATGGGCCTGATTTCCCTCTGATTTCATTTTCACATTCACAACATAACACAAAGACATATGGACCTAACATATTTCAAAAAATGCAAGTAAAAACAGTTTGGTGTGGCAGGGAACCTTAAAGGTGTGGAGTTTGGACCTCCAGTAACTTGTAGACAGCTTTCTCTCTGATTGGTTCAGAGGTTTGTTTGTCATGCACACACATTATTGTTCTGCCAATAGTTTAATAGTTTTACTCTATTACACTGACCGGTGCTTGTAATGCACAAAGGTATGCTGCAATATGAAAGCAAAGGCATTGTAGAATAAGTCTGCAAGCTAGTAAACATAGATGTAAACAATGCTGGATTTAAAATACAAAATATGCGTTGCAAATGTTTTGTGAGGAAGGAAACATTCAGCACATTTGTTTTGAGCTCAGGGATTTACACAATGAATGTACACATTTACAAGAAAAGTCTATTAAGCACTGAGCACCACTCTGCTCTCTTCTCCTCTCCTCAGGACAACTTTGGCTACGACCTGCCAGCAGTGGAGGCAGCGAAGAAAAAGCACGATGCCATTGAGACGGACATTGCTGCGTATGAGGAGCGTGTTCAGGTCTTGGTGGACATCTCGAAGGAGCTGGAGTCTGAGCGATACCATGACGCCAAACGCATCGACGTGCGGAAAGACAACATCCTTCGCCTGTGGGACTACCTGCAGGAGCTGCTGAAGGCTCGTAGAGCGCGTCTGGATAAGAACCTGACCCTGCAGAGAATCTTCCAGGAGATGCTCTACATCATCAGCTGGATGGATGACATGAAGGTGCAGCACAGGGGGCAATATTAATCAACTAACAACATTAATTCTCTAGACACAAAACTGATCAGATCGGTCTTTCCTCCTGTCTTTAGGCTCGACTTCTGTCTCCTGACTATGGGAAACACTTGCTGGAAGTGGAAGACTTGTTACAGAAACACACTCTGTTAGAGAACGACATCGCTCTGCAGGCAGAGAGAGTGCAGACTGCCAGTGCTGCTGCTCTCAAGTTCGCCAACGGAGACAGTAAGTGCAAGGGCTCATCAGACCTTTTACTCCTGGTTTTGTTCGGAATGAGGACACTAAATTGATTGCAAACCATGGACCTTGACTAGGGCAGATTATTGAATCCCTATATATTTTTTTAGCACCAACCAAAAGTTACCTGTCTCATTGAGCATATGAAAACTTTTATTATGACATGCTTTGTCTGGTCTTGTCCGGGCTCTTTGATAGTATATTTCCTAATATTTTATTTCATCAAAGTTCATGAATTTCTGCTTGTGTTACAAAACATTTATCTCTGCTGTGTTTCTGAAGTTTAGCTTGTTTTGGTAAATGAACAAAAAAGGGTGTAGAAAAAGCTATTGTGAAAGTATAATATTTTGGCATTAGTATTAAAAAGCAGCTCTATTGACATTGTTATTGAAAGATTTCAACCACTGCCCTAATCATACATTTTTGAGTTTGAAAAAGCTGCCGAACAGAACTTACATCTCATCTAAAAATGTATAGTATTCACACCTGCATTCAAAGTACCTTAAGTGCAATTGATGTACATTTCTTTTATTTCAAACAAGCTCCTAAATATAACAAACTTACAAAAGATTAATTATGGCACAGTAGTTGCTATTGTAACCCTTCATCTGGGGAGTTTGCTCTTCTCGTGGTTGCTTAGCTTTCCTCCCATTGCAGATATTAGTAAATCAGGTATACAGAAATACAAGTGTTGTGTACTTTATATGCTAGTTCTCGTCTACAATCAGTCACCATGTTCAGTATATGCCCGCCCTCCACACAGTTTGTGCTATAGACACCAGCATCTCACAACCCTGAGAAGAAGTAGAAGAAAGTTAAATATCACATAGATATAAAATGTGTAACGATTATACTGTCCATTTTCCCCTAGCCTACAAGCCATGTGATCCTCAGGTGATCCGCGACAGGGTACAGCACCTGGACTTGTGCTACCAGGAGCTTTGTGCCCTGGCGGCCCAGCGGAGGGCTCGCTTGGAGCAGTCCCGCCGCTTCTGGAATTTCCTGTGGGAGATGGCAGAGCTGGAGAGCTGGATTAGAGAGAAGGAGCACATTTTCTCCTCACTGGATTATGGCAAGGACCTGACGAGCGTGCTGGTGCTGCAGAGCAAACACAGCGCCTTTGAGGACGAGCTTGGAGCCCGCCGTGCCAATCTGGACCAGGTCCTGGCTGAAGGAGATAAGATGATCCAGGCCAAGCACTTTGGCTCCCCAAAGGTTCAAGAGTGCATGGACGACATTAGTAGACAGTGGCAGCAGCTGGAGGAGCTGGCCGCATTTCGGAAACAGAACCTCCGGGACACCCAGAGGTTCTTCCAGTTTCAGGGAGACGCTGATGACCTCAAGGCCTGGCTGCTGGACGCAAAGAGACAGATGAGCAGCGATGACGTCGGCCATGATGAGTACACCACCCAGCGGCTACTGAAGAAGCACAAGGACCTGAAGAATGAAACAATCAAGAACGGGGCCACCATAGATGCTTTATCCAAACAGGCTAATGCGCTGCCAGAGGAGCTTCAAAACACCCCTGACATCCAGAGACGTCTGAAAGACATTAAGGACTTGTACATGGAGCTCATGTCTCTGGCTGACCTGAGACAGAAAAAGCTAGATGACGCTATGGCTCTGTACACCATCTTCAGTGAGACAGACGCCTGTGAGCTCTGGATGGGCCAGAAGGAGACGTGGTTGGTGGATTTAGAGGTGCCTGAGAAGCTGGAGGATCTGGAAGTAGTACAGAATAGGTACACAGAACAATCATGTTACTATTAGGGGTTTAACGATCTGGATCAATATGTTGATTCAATCATTAACGATTCAATATACAAAGCAAAAATATCAATAAATAGCGCCATCTGTAAGATGTGCCTTTATTTTGAAATTCCCATTAGGTAGTTTGCTTTTAATTTAAATGTCTGGAAGAGTTTAGTAAAGAAATTGTCAAATCATATTTTAGTTGTTTGTTATAAATATATATAAAAGTAACTGACTGTGTTAAATGGGCTAATGTGTCGTCTCTTATCGGTCGCAGGCCCCTGAATTGAATCGAATCAAAATTGCATCGTGGCAGACTTTGTGATATCAGTTAATATTGTATTGTTGTTCAAAGAATCAGTATAATAAAATACGTGATTTACATCTCTAGTTATTATGCACTACTAAATCATCTTTTTTATAGGACTAGATTTAATTTTATAAGTATATTTACAAGCATATTTTCTTTCCAGGTCTTGTTTTTATGGGGTTATGTATCATGTGCATTGTGCTATTTGTATTTTAACTATCACTTTTCTTGTTTTCAGGTTGAGCATTCTAGCTCAAGATATGGCAAATGTTCAGTTGAGAGTTGATGATGTCAATAAAGCCGTGAAACAGCTCGAGGACAGCAGACACCCTCGTACCAAAGAGGTCAAAGAATGTCAGACGCGACTGAATAAGAGGTGCTTTGGATATATTATCTGTGCATTATACGTGTCATAAAGATTACTGTTTACTTGTACATCAGCCGTTCTAATAAATTATTCAGTGTTGACCTGAAATAAATAACATATGTTTAGGTTTTCTTTTTAGGTAACACCTTATTTTCTAAGTCTATAATTTCCTCATCATTTTCAACATAAAACACACTCTGAGATAAGAATAAAGTGATTCAAACATTTAATAAATAATTCTCCTTTAGGTGGGAGGCTTTCAAGGCCATGGTAGAGGACAAGAAGAGGAAAGTGGATTCTGCCGTTAGTCTGAACAACTACGGGCTGGAATGTGACGAGACAGGGACCTGGATCAAAGACAAGACACGGGTGATTGAGTCCACACAGGACTTGGGCAATGACCTGGCAGCCGTCATGACCATCCAGAGGAAACTGTTTGGCATGGAGAGAGATTTGGCTGCCATCGAGACTAAGCTTAACTTCCTGAGGAAAGAAGCCGACCAGCTGTCTAAAGACCACCCGGAGAACGCAGATGACATCTTGGCCCGCAGAGGGGAGCTGGACGCAGCCTGGGACATGCTAAGAAAGACCCTAAAAGACAGAGAGGACTCTTTGGGTGAGGTCAGCAAGTTACAGACCTTCCTCCAAGACATGGATGACTTCCAGTCCTGGCTTTTCAAGACTCAGAAGGCTGTGGCTTCAGAGGAAATGCCTGCCACGCTGCCGGAGGCCGAGGAGCAGCTCAGTCTTCATGACGCGGTGCGTGAAGACATAAACAACCACGAGGAGGACTATCATCGCGTGAGGGACACTGGTGCCCAGGTCACCCAGGATCAGGAGGATGATCCTCAGTACCAGCAGCTGGAGCAGAGGCTGAAGGGGCTGGACCGGGGTTGGGTTGAACTACAAAAGATGTGGGACAGCCGCAAGACCTTCCTGGACCAGGGTCTGGGCTTTCAGCAGTTCATGAGGGATGGCAAGGCTGTAGACGCCATTCTCAACAACCAGGTAAGATAAAATACGATTGGATAAAATACGACGAGGTAAGAAAACCTTTATTGCCAATATCTTACGATGAATACAACAACATTGCGAATGCCCCTCCCAGCGGTGCTTAAAAAACTATATTGCACACATCCATACGTTTATAACATAAAAACAACATTCATTCAACAACCAACATTTATCAAAAAACAAGGGAGGGTAGGTTGTGTTGAATAATAGATGTATTGCACAGATCTTAATAATAATATAATATTGCAAAGATAAGTTAAATGAACTTAAGAACGATAATAAAATGTGAAATAGTGGTGATGTGTGTGCATTTAGAGTCTGGAAGGCCAGCATGTACAGCATGTGTTTTGGAGTGAGACTATCTACAGTGGGATCATGATTTATCTAAAAATTCTTCGAGTCTTCAGCTTCTGTAGAGTTAGGGTGAGCTATTTTAATGATGGGGTCAGTGATGTGATAGGTATTTAAAAGATGTGGTTTGGAAGAATGCAGCGTGGTCACATCCCACAGCGCCGGCTGAGTGTCTCAAGTGTGCTTGTCTTTTTCTTTCTCTGCTTTGTTTGCAGGAGTACACTTTGGCCCACATAGACAAGCCCGACAACTTGGCTGGGGCAGAGAAAGCTTTGAAGAAGCATGAGGACTTTGTGAGCACCATGGAGGCCAACGAGGACAAAATTGACGGCGCTCTGCAGGGGGGGCAACGGCTGGTGGACAGCAACAACCTGTACTCTGGGAAAATGCAGGACAAAATGGACTTAATCAGAGACAGGTCAGACGTTTTTTTGGGTCAATATGATTTCAATGAAGTGTTGTTAAAAGGGCTATTATGTGTTTAAGGAAATTAACTATATGTGCTCCTCCGATTAACAGCACCCCTGTTACCTGTTGAAAGGTTCCTATCTAAATAGACATACTCATAAGCACACTAGTGACCAGTGGACAATTTGGGTCCTACACCCAATTAAAATGAAAATGGCTCTTACAGCGTCACAAAAATACCCAGATAAAAGTTCATTTTACAATATACAATTATGGACAACTTTCTACTCCCACTCAACCCTCACCCTCCACCCCATATATTCATAATATTTAAATAAGAATTCATATTGGAAACTGTACTGCAGTGATCTATTATTTACTTTTAACCAACTTTAAAGACTTTATCATCACTCAAGTCCAACATTTCACTTATAACAGTTTAATAAATACTGTACGGGTCCTGGTCTTATTTGGAAAAATAAATCTTTTCACTCTTATTTATAATTGTTTATGGTTTCAACCGGCCACAACAGTGAAACAGCTTTCTTTTCACTGTATCATTATCATATCAACGTGAGGCAGCAGAGAGGGCATTGGAGCTTGTCCCATTAACTCCCACAATTCAGCTCGGTAGACAGGCGCCCGCAATAATGGATATTGATCCTTGAGTTTTTCTTCACAGTGCAGCAGAGAAACCGATGACTGTTTTGGGGTTACTGTGTCAGCTGTGTGGAGGAGGAGCTCATGATCAATGATTCACCCTCTCTTAGTTGTTAGATTAAAATGTTTACTGTATTTCTAATGTGTTTTTGTTGCTTTTGTTATTTTTGTGTTTTGCCTCCAGGCATAACAAGAATAAGAGAAGAGCCCAGGAAGTGTCAGAAAAGCTCAGAGACAACCGCGACCTGCAGCACTTCCTGCAAAATACTCAGGATGTAAGTTCACCGTCAGTTTACTGTTTATGTAATCACTGAGTAACATCAATTATTACACTAATTATTAGCTTAATTATTCCTTACTGAGACTTGACACCACTGTGTTGATTATTGTAGACAATTTGTCGAACACACGCTGTGTTGTTATAATAACACAGTGGTACTTGATGAGACTTTCTAATATCTGAGACTTATATCTTCCCTATTTGTGATAGGGGTCCCATTTGGCTAATTGATAGATGCTCTGTTTGCAAAAGATAAAGAATTAAATCCTGCTCAAAGAAAGTCACCCCTGCAAACGTTTAAAATGCTGATGTTTCCATGACTTTCACAAGTTTTTTACCCAAACGTGCTTGAATGTTAGTTGTTAATAGGGATCTTTTTTGCATGTTGCTAATCCCTGACACTCACTCTCCTTTTCCATTCTTCAGCTGACTGTGTGGATCAACGAGAAAATGCTCACAGCTCAGGACACGTCGTACGATGAAGCCAGGAACCTCCACAGCAAATGGCTGAAACATCAGGCCTTCATGGCTGAGCTGTCCTCCAACAAGGACTGGCTCAGCAAAGTAGAGCAGGTAAGGAGCACTGTTGGATGTCGATATGAAAAAAAAATTTCTGACGTATTTGGCATATAATAGGAGATATCTGAACAATTAGGGACACAGGGTATTTTATTTCACCACGCCTTTTGTATTGATAAAGAACTAAGTATAGACTTTAACAAATGATGCAGCTGTAAATCTTAACAACATTTCATTGACCCTTTTATTGACTTATTCCTGCTCCATTAGCAGCTTTAGGTAAAACTTCAGGTGATTTTTTTTTTTTCTCAGTGAAACATTTTTGTAACAACATCGTCTTTGCTCTATGTTTATGTGCATGCAGGAGGGTCAGGAGCTCATGGAGTCCAAGCCTGAGTTTGAGCCCATTGTGATGGAGCGTCTGGCCAAACTCCACGAACTTTGGGACAAGCTGGAGTCCACAACCCAGGAGAAAGCCCGGCTGCTGTTTGATGCCAACCGCTCGGAGCTTTTCGAACAGAGCATAACTGATATGAAGAAATGGCTCGGGGGGCTGCAGCAGCAGCTAGAGAGCGGAGACGAGGACGTCAAAGACTTGACTAAAGCCAACATCCTGCTCAAGAAGCATCAGGTCTGTTTTTCTGTGGCATTTACTGGATATACTTGAGATTTGTGTGCTTAGTGTGTCTGCAATGCGCTTCTTAAATCATGTGTAGTTAAATCATCTCACTATGGGAGTGAATACATTATACAAAGTAGTTTTAGCTTTAGCTTATGTGCTTTCTGAGGATTAACTTTGAGGGAATGAGCACCTGTGATGGATCTGTATTTATGTTTACTGTTGGTATCTCAACCCAACAAACCAGAGTCGTATGTATGTTAATGTGAAAAAAAAAAAATATTTCTTGGAAAGAACTAGAACACGGCTACAACCAGAAGTATTCTAAATGATTTTACATTCAGTGTTGCACTGGTAAAAGCCTTATGACATGACTGGTAACATAAACTGCGAGACAAAGTAACTTTTGAGGAGTTTACCCGCCACTACATTCTGATAAGGCTCTTGAAAGGCCTGTAATCATATCGCCCTAACCAGATGACAGAGAATCAGGTGCGTGACCGGGCACGGGAGCTGGAGGAGCTCCAGGAGGCCACCAGGAAGCACGGCGGAGGCAGGGAGGATCAGCCGGAGCTGGAGGCCGAGCAGGAGGCCTTGCAGAGGGACTTCCAGCAGCTCCTCACGCCGCTGGCCCAGCGCAAGGGCAAGCTGGAGGCCGCCAAGGCTGTCCATCAGTTCTACAGAGACCTGGCCGATGAGCTTGTAAGCATGGATCCAATTTCAGAGCAAAATGAAACCGTTGAAACTCCCTGTGCAAATGATTGATAGCACAAACTTTGAGTAAGGACGATAGATTATTTTAAAGGGGCTGGATTGATGTTGGCTTTTGAATGACAGCATGATAACACCTTTTGGGAAATATTGAAGCCTTAACTTCAGAGGGACGTTTCCCCCCCCACAAAAAAAATAACTTATTAACTTGCAAATTACGTTTTCAATTATAGTATGTACACTTGATATGCAAGACAGTTAGATCACCAGCTCTCTCCATGAAATTTACACGGCAGGTGAATCTGGGTAAAAAGCTTTGATCCCTTTTTGGTTTCACTGCCTAAATCCACTTTAATCAGATGGAGGAGACAGCTCAAATAAAGAGTTTTACTGTTGGAGGTGTTGAAAACATTTTATAATAAATAAAGGGTAAAATTCAGTATAAGAAACATGATCTTAAAATAGATAGATAGCTAGATATTTATTGATCCCAAGAAAAGTGGGAAATTACGGTGTTACAGCAGCACACGTAAATCAGTCACACACCACAGAATATGAAAATAAATGAGATACTAGGAAAAATATACATACATACAATATACATAAAATAATAATAATAGGAATAACATAAAAGAACAAATATTTGAATAAATACAGGATGGGAAAACCCAAATATGCTACTGCTTAAATAATACACTAAAATGTATGCTAAATGTAAATAAACCAACTGTGCAGGTTGCACTTAGTGCAGTAGTAGTACATCTTTTCTACTTTGTGTGCATCTGAGATCTGAAAAGCTGTACCTTAACAGAAACTATTTTCTCTTTTCATTGTCATCATACTATTCTTCTTCTTCTTCTTCTTCTTCTTCCCCTCTCTCAGCTCTGGATTGAGGAGAGGATGCCCCTGGCACTGTCACAAGAGCATGGCAACAATCTTCAAACTGTGCAAATGCTGCTGAAGAAGAACCAGGTGAGGGGCTTGTCTGTAGGAAAAAGGTTGTCGATAACTTGCGAATTCTTACAATTTGTTTCTTACTTTTTTTCTTACTTCTTTTTTTTTTAATTCTTACTTGATTAATTGTTCTTATAAAGGTCTAGAAAATGTCATAACTAGAGATGACTTCTGTGAGACAATTTTGTCCCACCAACAGTTCAAAACCCAAAAAGATTTACAATTATATGGGACAAAGAAAGGCAGAAAATCCTTTTATTTAAGAAGCTGGAACAAGAGATGTCTGGCAATGTTTCACTGTTTTTGCTTGGCGATTATTTCAGTGTAAATTGTTGTGTAGTGTGCAGTAAACTCATTTTCAAAAGCCAGTCAACATAGAATCCACTGCTTATTCTGCAAAGGCAAAGAAAACAATGTATCCTTGAATACATTAAGTCTGTTTGTTTCTTTATCTATAGCACACAAGTCTGAACGATTGATGTGTGAAAAAAAGCAGTTCCAGAGTTAGTTTACTGCCACTTGGACAACATCATGTCTTCTCTAGTGCGTTGCCTTACACTTTACACTGTCTTCTTCTCTGTCCGTCAGACGTTGCAGAGGGAGATCGAGGGCCACCAGCCTCGCATTGATGAAGTGCTAGAGCGAGGAAGGAGGATAGCGGCAGCCGCCAGCGCAGAGGGCAGACCGGAGGCGGAGCGGATCACGGACCAGCTGATGGAGTTGGAGGAGGCGTGGGCCCGGCTGAAGGACGAGATGGCCCAGCGCAGGGAGAGGCTGAGTGGCTCCAGCTTGGCCCAGCATTACTACAACGACGCGGACGAGGCCGAAGCTTGGATAGGGGAGCAGGAGCTTTACATGATCGCGGATGAAAAGGCCAAGGTAAGGAGCAAAGCACGTGACAGACAAAGAATTAATCAGGAAAGTGACTGTAGAAGTCTGAAACAGACCTAATTATCTAAATCAAAATATGGCATATGATGTTGCACAAATACCATACCATACCAACTTTATTTGTTAAGCGCTTTACAACAACCAAAGTTGACCAAAGTGCTGTACAGAAAATAAACAAAGAAATTTATAATTAATAACCATACAATTAAAAAACACACAAAGTAGCAAATAAGAACAAGTAAATGAAGTTAACATCTTACTATGTGTCAAAAGCCAAAGAGAAAAGATGGGTTTTAAGAAGGGTTTTAAAAACAGATAAAGAAGAGGCCTGTTTTACATGCAAAGGCAGATCATTCCATAGTTTATAATAATAAGTGTCACTGCAAAACATTAACATGATTACATGGTTCTTTTTCAATTAAGTTGACACGCTTTTTTAAGAGCTCATTTGGAGTATTTTGTTTTGCTTTGATGTGTAGTCTTCGCTTCCTAATTTCCGCATAATTTCATAGCATTTTTTCTTTTGCCTCCTCCTTCGCTTTAATCTATTTAGGATGAGCAGAGTGCCTTGCTGATGCTGAAGCGCCACATGATCCTTAAGCAAGCCGTGGATGACTATGGTGACTCCATTCGGAGGCTGGCTGACCGTGCCCAAAACATGTTTGCTGAGGACCATCCTGATGGGTTTGTGCTTTGATCATTAGAAAAAAATGCATCTGAGGATGCTAATTCACTCATCTTGTCCCAGTCAGTTGTGGTTAAGGGCATAAAAGCACAAGTGTGATCATTCCTGTATTCTAATCACACGCCTCATCTAGAGTAAACCTAAATCCAATCTCTTGGCCATTTTCTCCGTCCTCCCTGTATCTCGTTTCCTTCCATCCTCTCCCTTTACTTTGTCTGCAGTGAGGAGATCATCAGGCGACAGGGCCAGGTGGATAAGCAGTACGCAGGGCTGAAGGAGCTGGCGGAGGACCGCAGGAAGAAGCTGGACCACACCTACCACCACTTCCTGCTGAGCCGAGAGGTGGAGGACCTGGAACACTGGATCGCAGAGAGAGACGTGGTGGCCTCCTCTCAGGAGATGGGCCAGGACCTGGACCACGTAACGGTATTATTCACAAAAACTGAGAAAACATACAGAGAGAGAAACCAAGGGTGACACTGGCTAGATCATTAAATTCTTTGGGACTTACTTTGCAACAATAGACAAAAAACTTGAGAGATCATATTTCACCGAAATCAGCTTTTTATCATCTCAAAAATATGCAACAAGTGTGACCATTTCTCACTCTGAGCGACGACAGGAGATGAATGCTTCTATATCAAGCAAACCTTTATCTATTTATTATTTTATCTATTTGTATTAAATTTCATTTCCATTTATCATTTTCATTTCTTGTTTGCATTAGTCTCAAACTGTTTTACTATTTACATTTGTCTTATTGTCAGCTAGGGAAAGCACTTTGAGTTGCATTGTGAAAGGTGCTATGCTAATAACATTTGATTGATACAGTAGTTTATATAATGTGTTTAAATACACATTTAGCTGCATGTGGCAGTTTTTTTATGTTACAACCAATTTTATCAAATTTTGGAGTTTTAGATAAGACAGTCCTGCTTAGTGACTAGAATTTCTACAATAAAGGGAACAGAAAAATAAGTGTCTCATACACAAGAGAAAAGCAAGAGGATGGTTTTCCTGTTTTATTATATCATATTTTGCTTTTATGCTTTTGGTGCTTTTGGTGTAAAGGGATCACAGACCATCTGTTTTGATAAACATGATGTAGGACTTCTTGGTTGGTTACACAAGTCAAGTGTTTTTTTCTTCTGCTGCATATGGGCTCCCAGCCTGCACATTGTCCTGTGCGGCGTTTACACAAAATGCAATAACCTAATGCCATAAAAGAAAAAAGAAGAAAAAAAGATTTGTTTTAGTTTTTTTTTGTTACCTGTAATTTTTCAAAAACATATCTGTCTTTTCCTTTCAGCTTCTGAGGGATAAGTTCCGTGAGTTTGCGCGGGAGACGGGGATGGTGGGTCAGGAGCGAGTGGACATGGTCAACGAGACGATAGACGAGCTGATTGAAGCCGGCCACACCGAGGCCGCCGCCATGGCAGAGTGGAAGGACACCATCAATGAGAGCTGGGCCGATCTGCTGGAGCTCATCGACACTCGCGCTCAGCTCCTCACTACATCTTATGAACTGCTCAAGTAAGGAAAACAGTATTGATGCACCAGACCACGAGCCAAAAGACGGCCTGTGAATTTGGAATCATGCCACTAAGATGTTATGTCTAATCCTGCAATCTAACATAAACTGTCCAAACAAATAGCAATGGTATTAGTATCTGGAGCAATTGATGATGTAAAAAACAAACTGAAAATCACCTGGATACAATACAACACTTGAACATGATCACTTTATGTTGATAATGTTAGGTACAAGGATACATGTGATCCCTTTTGTTTTAAGGTACTTTGATGATGGGAAGGAGCTAGTGGTTCAGATCCACGAAAAGCAGAAAGAGCTGCCCGAAGATGTGGGAGAAGACTTTAGCAAAGCCGAGTCCTTCCACAGAATGCATGCCGCCTTTGAGAGAGATATCACCGCTCTAGGAAAACAGGTACAACACAGGGGTTTGGCCGTTTTACACAGCAGGCCGCAGCCAAGAGGCAACCTTTGATCATTCATACCTAGAGGGAGGAGATAGTGCTGCAATATTTGGGCAACTGTGAAAGTTTTTTTTAAAGGGTACGAAGCCATAAATGGTGGTCCAATGGGGGATTATTACGTTGGTTTCAGCCTCTTAATCCCATTGCTCATGGATGAACAACCAATTTATAACATGTAGGTCAATTAAGCTGTAATAATCACATATTAAATCACATATTTATTTAACAATATGGAAAAATAATATGTGTATTTTAAAATCTCCCAACTCTGCCATTACATCCAGCTTTAACCTTTAAATAGCTTTGAGTAACACCTGTCTAGGTTGAATATCAAACCACGATTGTCTCCAAATTAGTTGTGATGTCACAGTGCTGTTCATACGTACACGTCTTAAACTTGGATTTTTGGTGACCACAAAGAAAGACCCCCCCCCCCCCCCCAGAACATGAATGTGAAAACTGCCTTCTGGTGTCAAACTCAACACATACATCAACTCTGCACAGTGAAGGCCTAACATCCATTTAAAGTAACAATAATCAAACGCATTTTTAAATGGAGGGAGACTTTGTTTTTGTTTTTACGACTTCAGTGATTTGACTTCTGATTCTACTTCCTCCAGGTTCAACAGTTCCAGGAGACTGCTTCACGGCTTCATGCCCAGTACGCAGGGGGCCAAGCGGAGTCCATCCAGGCCACAGAGCGAGAGGTAGTGGAAGCATGGAAGGGCCTGCTGGACGCCTGCGACGGTCGCAGGGCGCAACTGGTGGACACAGCTGAGAAGTTCCGCTTTTTCACCATGGTGCGAGACCTGATGGCCTGGATGGAGAGCATCATCCAGCAAATAGAGACTCAGGAGAAACCCAGGTGAGCACAGCCAAAACAAAGAGTTCACAGTTTGAAACAGGGAACCTGCTGAGAACCAGCTTTTAAACTGAGTCAGGCCCGTTTATATTGTAATGTACTGTTACTTTTTCAACTTTCCTGTATAATAAATATGAATGAATGAAATCAACTGCTGCTAAGTCCAAACACCAAGGGGATGCACCTGACATTGGATTCAGACATTAATAATCATGTGGGAAAGAGGAGTAAAAAAGCATATATTTGACCTGAGTTAAATCAAATTTTAAGTATTTCTGTATGTACACATACATATTTTTATTGAATTTTTGGTGAAAGGTGGAAACAGAAAAATTGTTTGCTGAGTAATACGGTGTAAGCTTAAACTAATTCATTAATAAAACTAAAATGTCAAATTATCAACATCGATTTTTGCCATTTCCAAAGGCTAAAAGATAAAAGATTAAAAAGGTTTACATGTTGAGCTTTAGTATAGTAACTCTTTATCTTACTAGCAGAATTTATATAGTACAATTGCAGTATTCATGTTCTAGCTATAGACACTGTGGACGTGCCAGAGCATGGTCATTACTGCTGCAGTTCCAGTCCCTACCAATAGAGGTAGATAAACATCATGTATACCTGTTTGCTAAGTAGCCTTCCCTTTGCGTTAGGGATGTCTCATCCGTGGAGCTCCTGCAGAAGTACCACCAGGGGATCCGCTCAGAGATCGAGGCCAGGGGAGCAAAATTCACTGACTGCATAGACCTCGGTAAAGCCCTGCTGACACGCAAGCACCGAGACTCTGCTGAGGTAAGGCTTCGGCAGCAAAGACAGCCTCTTTTCATCCTCAGCTGGTCCTCAAATTGCTGCTTTCATTAGATTTAATTACTTTTCTGGGAGTGATTGTTCTTGTCTGGCACAATGGAACCAATTGGATTGCCACGAAAGAAAAATTTCCACTCATCTTACACTCATCAGGGAGACTATAAAGCAAATACTAATTAGAAATGGAATAGCCAAAAGAATTTAAATGAGCAATTGACCCCGGCCTGAATTTAATGTGCGGTTAATTACTTCACAATACTAATTCTTAGAGGATAATAGCCAGCCTTGGGGCTGAGTTGTTTAATAATGCTGATATGTAACTGCGACTTATAACTGCTTGTGTCAGATCAAAGAGAAGCTGGTGCAGTTGATGGAGAAAAGGAAGGAGATGATGTTCAAGTGGGACGACAGATGGGACTGGCTCAGACTCTGTGAGTAAATTCATCTCCATCCTAAAAACTAAGGCTGTGCATACATTATTCCTTTTCAAATCTATACCTGCCCAAGGTCAAATGACTAACTGATGTGAATATATGTACAGACCTTTGCACATGAAAGAGCACTGTGGCTTTTGTTCCTCATAACACTCAGAATCCAGGAAGCATCTTTTGTTGCAGTCTCATACAGCACCTTCTCTAACTCTGGGTGATCCCTTCAACTATACTTTTGAATTATATAGTCACTTTTAAATGTTTCCAATATGTGTCTCTGTTTTATAAACCTCCATAAACAGCATGTACAATCAAGATAAAATGCTGCAAGATATTTATACGAAATAGACAATATGTATTATTTCTAAAAATTGCCTTACTTACTAAAATGTTCTCCTAAATCTTAAAATGTTGTCACTTTTCAAAACATGTCCTCAGTTTATAAAAAATGCTCTCAAGTAAAAAAATATTTCCTACTTTAAAAAAATGTTTTTATCCTTTATACTTTAAAACCCCAAATCTGAGACAAATAAGTTAATATGGTCAAAACGCATGCATCATACAGTTGTGAATTAGTGTAAATAATTCCGGGGGAATTGGCAAAGGTTTTAATACCAGCTTCATATGTTAAGAATTCATCAAGAGTAAAACCCAAATATTTATACTTTGATGCATACTCTGGTGAAACAGTCCCAGAAGTGAGTGTCTTCCTGCTTCCATGGATACCTCTTTTCCTAAAACTAATGTTTAGTGTTTTACTGTGATTTATTAATAATCTCCATCTGTAGCACCCGTTATATAACAGATTTAACGTAAGTCATCTTCTGATTCAGCTAGAAAAGCAATATCATCCACCTACAACAAAATACCCAAAGGAGTTTAGATGTAAACCTAAAATAGATTCCTTAATTCCAAGAGTCAAGTCATTTACATATACTGCGAACAAAGTGGGAGAAAGAACGTAACCTTGTTTAACACCATAACAAGAATGAAACCAACCAATTTGTAGATTATGTACTTTAATACAGAGCAACTACATAAGAATTTTAATGCTTTATAAAACCTGCCATCTACTCTGGCTTCTATAAGGTTTAGGGCAAGTAAATCTCTCGGAATCCAATCAAAAGCCTTTTTAAAATCAACAAAACAAAAAAAGTAGACTTACTTTCTGCAATTCTTGATCTGTCAATAGTCAAAATTGAGTGGGTAAGGTCAATTTAGTCTTGTTTTTTTTCTAAATCCATTCTTCTCATCAACTAACAAATTCACAGTTTCTAAATATTTAGTCAAAATATTCAAAACACTAGAATATAATTGGTTCACTGTACGGAAAAGACTGTTTCACCTATAATTGAGAGGTACTCTGGGGTCATACTTAGATGATTTTGCGATCTGTTTAATAATGGATTTATACCATGTAGAGGGAACAATACTATGTTTAAAACAAAATTTTAAGAAACGGAAAAGCACAACAAAAAGAGATGATAACTTTAACACAACAGTAGGAATTCCCTCCACCCCAACAGCTTTTCCTCAGTTTTGTCTTTTACAGTTCTCACTTCCTCCAATATAATATCTTGATTCAAAAAGCCATTCGATGACAACCCATCTCATCAAATATTTGCCAGCATTTTAAAATGGTATTACTATGAGATAAAAACCGCTTTGTCTTTGTTTCCTTCAGTGCTGGAGGTGTGTCAGTTTGCTCGGGACGCCTCGGTGGCGGAGGCTTGGCTGATCGCTCAGGAGCCCTACGTGTCCAGTAAAGACCTGGGCCAAACCGTGGACGAGGTTGAGAAACTCCTTAAGAGGCACGAGGCCTTCGAGAAATCCACCGCCACTTGGGAAGAGCGCTTTTCTGCACTGGAGCGTCTCACCACGGTATGGACTGAAACACATGAAACAATAATGCTGCTGAAAAAGAACAGAAAAATCACAAAGAAAAAATCATTCCTGCAGGCTTACACAACAACTTTAATCAAAAAGTATTTAGTTCATGTGGGCTGAAGACGATGGCAGTAAGGCGTCATATAATGTTACATAATTTATAATAATAATAATACCAATAATAATAATAATAATAATAATATAATAATAATGTTTTATTTATATAGAACTTTTCAAGCATTAACCCCAAAGTGACAGGATATGAATTGGCATCAGAAACCCATGTAAGCCCCCTTCCATCCATGACACACATGCTGGGCTATAAGGCGTTAAAAGCTCTTTAATGTAATCTGAAGCCAGACCATTGGTGTCGTTGTATGCAATTAATACATTTTTTAAATGTATTCTACACTTAATGGGCAACCAGTGCAGTGATGAGTGGAGTGATATGACTGAACCTCCATGACTTAGTTAATAATCTGGCTGCTGAGTTCTGGATAAATTGCAATTGTGAGAATGAGTGGGTGTTTAAATAGGTAATAAGAGAGTTTCAGTAGTCCTGGCCTGATGATATTACAGCGTGTATGCTTTTTTCCTGTGTCATTGAGAATGAGCAAGTAATAAAAGGAACTAGGCATTGATTCCAGTTCAATACTGTGTTGCAGCTGGAGTTGTTGGAGCTGAGGAATCAGCAACAGGAGATGGAGCAGTTCATTAAAGAAGAGCAACGATCAGATAAAGACAGCAGGTACACACACTCACACATACCATGTAGACATATGTTATATACTGTACATTAGGGGCTTCTCAAAGTTTGATTACCGTGTGCCAATGTAGGGATCATATGATTTGGGGTCATACAGGAAAAGTGCAGACAGAAAACAAAATATACATTCCATGTCAATTTCACATTAAACTGCAGAGTTTTGAGATTGACTACACTAGGTTAATGGGACAAATATGACAAAAACACATGTGTATTTCAGGTCACATAGCTTATTGCCAAGAGAAAGATTGGAAGGCAGAAGTTTGAGTGTTCAAATCTTATGTTTTTCGGTATGTTTTGAGGTCCGATATACTACAAGAAAGAGACAAAATACTGAAATGATAAACTTGTTAGGAAGGACAGTAAGCTTAGTGTGATAAGAGAATGATTGGAAGGCAGAATCTTGATTGTTCAATTCTTATATTTTTGAGCAAGTCTTGAAGTCCAATATACTCAGTGAAAGAGACAAATATGACGGAAACACAACTATGTGTGTCAGGTCAGATAGCTTGAGGTGATAAGAGAATGATTGGAAGACAGAAAGTTGTGTCTTCAAATTCTTTATGTTTTGAGGTTCAATATGGTAAACAAAAGAGACGAATATGCCAACATCATAAACTCTTCTGTCAGATCGGATAGCTTAGAGTACTAAGAGAATGATTTGAAGACAAAAGGTGGAGTGTTTCGATCTTTCATGTTTCTTTCTAAGTATTGAGGTTGAATACATTATGTTAAAGAGACAAATATGAGCAAAACATAAACAGTAAATTTTAAGGTCTAACAGTAAAAGCAAAGAAGTCAAATACGCTCTAAAACACTTGTCAGATTGGGTAGCTCAGTGTAATAGAATTGTGGTTTTAAGAACAAAATTGCTGTGACTTTTTTATAACAAACGAATTTTGAAAAGTGATAAAAAACTGATAATATAGGATGTTGAAAGAAAGGATTAAAATAGGGTGCCAATGTATAAAGCTTTACTCGTTAACGCAGCGGGGCCAGGTTTGGGTCCGACCTGCGGCCCTTTGTTGCATGTTGTTTATTTCTTCAGCTGTACGGTCAAAATATAGGCCGAAAATAATCTAAAAGAATAAGAAATTATGTAGTAGTATAGTAGGTCAAACAAAGGCATAGTATAGCAGGTAAAAAAGTCAAAAAAGTCATAGAATACTAATTAAATACAGTGACAAAAGTCATAGTATATTTTGCTGAAAAATGTTCTAGTATAGTATGTCAAAAAAGTGAAAAAAGTCATAGTATAGCATGTCCTAAAAAGTTAAATAAAGTCATAGTATAGTCTGTCAAAAAGGGAATAAAGTCCCTTTATCTATAGTCTGTCGAAAAGGGAATAAAGTCATAGTATAGTATGTCGAAAAAAATGATAAAAACGTCATAGTATAGTATGTTGAAAAAAACTAATAAAAAGTCCTTGTATAGTATGTCGAAAAACTGATAAAAATGTCATAGTATAGAATGTCCGAAAAAAGTCACAGTATAGTATGTCAAAAAAAGTAATAAAAATGTCATAGTATAGTATGTCAAAAAAATTAAAAAAAGGTAATACTATAGTATGTCAAAAAAAGTCATAGTATAGTTTGTCGAAAAAAGTCACAGTATAGTATGTCAAAAAAAGTAATAAAAATGTCATAGTATAGTATGTCCAAAAAATAAAAAAAAGGTAATACTATAGTATGTCAAAAAAAGTCATACTATAGTATCGAAAAAGTGATAAAAATGCCATAGTACAGTATTTCGAAAAAAAATGATGTAAAGTCATAGTATAGCGTGTCCAAAAAAGTAAAAAAAAGTCATAGTATGGTATGTTTAATAACGCGATAAAAAAAAATCACAGTGTAGTATGTCAAAAAATGATGAAAATGTCATCGTATAGTAGGTCGATAAAAGTGATAAAAATGTCATAGTATAGTGTGTCGATAAAAGTGATAAAAATGTCATAGTATAGTATGTCGAAAAAATTGGTGAAAAGTCATAATATAGTATGTCAAAAAAGGTTATAAAAAAGTCATATTATAGCATGTTGAAAAAAGGGGTAAAAGTCATAGTATAGTATGTCGAAAAAGTTATTAAAATTCATATCATAATATTTTGACAAAAGTGATAAAAAGTCACAGTATAGCATGTGAAAAAGGGATTAAAAAAATCATAAAGTATATGACAGAATAGCATGTGAAAAGAAATGATAAAAAGTTATAGCATAGTAAGTCGAAAAAGTGATAAAAAGTCATAATATAGTAAGTCAAAGAAAGTCATAGTATAGTATGTTGAAAAAAGTGATAAAAAAGTCATAGTCATAATATAATATGTCAATAAAGGGAAAATAGTCATAGTATTGTATGGTGAAAAAAGTCACAGTATAGTATGTCAAAAAAATTGATAAAAACTCATAAGTATATGACAGTATAGCATTTCCAGAAGTTCTAAAAAGTCAAAAAATAGAATTTTGAAAAAAGTCATAGTATATTATGTCCAAAAAATGTATAAAAAGTAATTTATAGCATGTCCAAAAAAAGTGCTAAAAAAGTCATAAAATAGTATGTCATAAATGTGATAATAAGTCATAGTTTAGTATGTCAAAAAAAGTGATGAAAAAGTCATAGTATAGTTTCGGAAAAAGTCATAGTATAGTATGTTAAAAAACTGATAAAAATGTCATAGTATAGTATGTCAAAAAAGTGTTAAAAGTCACAGTATAGAATGTCTAAAAAAGTGATTAAAAAAAAGTAATGGTTTAGCATGTCCAAAACAGTGATGAAGAAGTCATAGTATGTCTATACAGTATAGCATGTGGCACTAACTAGCAAGACTTCTCTATTGAGTATTATGAGGTTTGAACACACAACCTTTGTGCTCTTAAAACCAACCAATGTTCCAACCACCACCCCAACTTCTCTGGTCACATGAGTTTTCTCCTGGCATATTTGACATCTTCATGTTCGTTGTTAGACCTTGAAATTCATTGAGTCTTGTTAGGTTGGAACCCAAAACCACTGTGTTCTTAAAATTAGTTCTCACCTTAAGTAACACTTACCAAGCTCTACCACAACTGCTCCACTTCTAGGATAGTTCTCCGAGCATATTTGACATATTCATGTTCACTGTCATACCTTAAAATTCATCTAGCCTTGTAAGGTTAGAACCAACAACCTTAAAACCAGCATTGGACTTTTGAGCCACTTGTTACCCTCTAGTCTAACTTCACTACTTGCTGGGCTGTGAGAGGTTTGAAGCCACAACCATTGCTTTCTTAAAATCACATTTCTTATGTCCGCCTAATTACCCTCCAACCCAACTTCTCTACTCTTAATTTTCTCCTGGCAATTTTGACATCTTCATGTTCACTGTCATACCTACAAATTCATCGTGCCGTCTGAGGTTTGAACCCTTGTCAAAAATAGTGATAAAAGATGTCCAAAAAAGTGAGACAAACGTAATAGTATAGTATGTCGCAAAAAGCAATAAAAAAGTCATAATATAGTATGCAAAAAAGGTCATAGTATAACATGTCAAAAATGTGATAAAAAGTTATAGCATAGGATGTAAAAAAGAGTGAAAAGAAAGTCATAGTATAACATGTAAAAAGTGTTGAATTATGTTGAAAAACGCCATAGTGTAGCATGCCAAAAAGAGATACAAAGTCATAGTATAGTATGTCTGAAAAAATTGATAAAAAGTCATAGTATAGTATGTCAAAAAAGTGATAAAATGTCTAAAATTGTGGTATACCATGTTGAAAAGAGTCATTAAAAAATCATACTATAGTAAATTGAATAAATTGATAAAAAAAGTAATGGTATATTATGTTAAAATAGTGATATAAAAGTCATAGTATAGCATGTTGAAAAAAGTCATAGTATAGTATGTTGAAAAAAGTCATTAAGAAGTCATACTTTAGTATATTGAAAACATTTTTGAAAAAGTCATTGCATGGTATGTTGATTAAAGTGATAAAAATGCCAGAGTATAGTATGTTGAAAAAAGTGATAAAAAGTCATTGTATAGTATGTCGAAAAAGATGGTAAAACGTCCTGATATAGTACGTCAAAAAAAGTGATTAAAAGTCATAGTGTAGTATGTCGAAAAAGGGATAAAAACGTCATAGTATAGTATGTCGAAAAATGGGATAAAAAAGTCATGGTAAAGTATGTCGAAAAAAGTCATAGTATAGTATGTCGAAAAACGTCATAGTATAGTACGTCAAAAGGTATAAAAAGTCATAGTATAGTATGTCAAAAAAACTGATTAAAAACTCATAGTATAGTATGTCAAAAACAGTTGTAGTATGGTATGTCATAAACATCACAGTATATATACTGTGATGTTTTTGTATGTTGAAAAAAGGGATTAAAAAGTCATGGTATAGTATGTCAAAAAAACGTCATATGTTGAAAAAAGGGATAAAAAGTAATAGTATAGTATGTCGAAAAAAGGGATAAATGTAAATGTGCTGTATTTATATCGCGCTTTTCTAGTCTTAACGACTACTCAAAGCGCTTTTACATCATACAGGATACGTTCACCATTCACACACATTCATACACTGTGGCCGAGGCTGCCGTAAACACTCATACACATTCGCACTCCAATGCACAGCACCGGAG
>NC_048426.1:7754289-7778932 GCF_013103735.1 Etheostoma cragini
TAGTTTGTAGATAAAAGTGATAAAAGTCATAGAATGTTAAAAACTGATATAAAAGTCATAGTATAGTATGTCAAAAAAAGTCATAGTATAGTATGTTGAAAAAACTTATTAAAAGTCAAAGTATAGTATGTCGAAAAACGTCATAGTATAGTATGTCAAAAACAGGGATAAAAAGTTATAGTATGTATGTTGAAAAAAGTCATTGTGTAGTATGTCGAAAAAGTCATAGTATAATATGTCGAAAAACGGCATAGTAAAGTTGGTTGATAAAAGTGATAAAAGTCATACAACTTATGGTATGTTGAAAAACGTCATAGTATAGTATATAAAAAAACGTCATAGTATAGTATGTCGAAAAAGGGATAAAAAGTCATAGTAGAGTAAGTCGAAACACATGATAGTATAGTATGTCAAAAAAAGGGATAAAAAAGTCGTAGTATAATATGTCGAAAAAAGTCATAGTATATTATGTCGAAAAACGTCATAGTATGGTATGTCAAAAAAAGTCATAGTATGGTATGTTGAAAAAAGTTTTAAAAAAGTCACGGTAAAGTATGTCAAAAAAGTCATGGTATAGTATGTCAAAAAAGTCATAGTATAGTATATTGAAAAACGTCATAGCATAGTATGTCGAAAAAAGGGAAAATAGTCATAGTATTCTATGGTGAAATAAGTCATAGTATAGTTTGTCAAAAAAAGTGATACAAATTCACAGTATTATATGTCGATAAAAGTGATAACAAATTAATAGTATAGTGTATCAAAAAGTCATAGTATAGTATAGTATGTTGAAAAACGTCATAGTATAGTATGTCGAAAAAAGTGATAGTATAATATGTCGAAAATCGGCATTGTATAGTTTGTAGATAAAAGTGATAAAAGTCACAGAATGTTAAAAACTGATATAGAAGTCATAGTATAGTATGTCAAAAAAAGTCATAGTATAGTATGTCGAAAAAACGTCACAGCATAGTATGTCGAAAAAAGGGATAAAAAAGTCTTTGTGTAGTATGTCGAAAAAAGTCATAGTATAGCATTTTGAAAAAAGTCGTAGTAGGTATGTCGAAGACATCACAGCATAGTATGTCGAAAGAACGTATTAAAAGTCATAGTATAGTATGTCGAAAAACGTCATTGTGTAGTATGTCGAAAAAGTCATAGTATAGTGTGTCGACAAAAGGGATAAAAAGTCATAGTATAGTATGTCAAAAAACGTCATAGTATAGTATGTCGAAAAAAGTCATGGTATAGTATGTTGAAAAAAGGGATAAAAAGTCATAGTATAGTATGTCGAAAAACTTCATAGTATAGTATGTCGAAAAATGGGATAAAAAGTAATTGTAAAGTATGTCAAAAAAAGTCATAATATAGAATGTTGAAAAACGTCATAGTATAGTAAGTCAAAAAAAAGGGATAAAAAAGTCATAGTATAGTATGTCGAAAAAAAAGATGAAAAAGTCATAGTATAGTATGTTGAAAAAAGGGATAAAATTGTCATAGTATAGTATGTCGAAAATAGCAATAAAAAAGTCATAGTATAGTATGTCGAAAAAATGGATAAAAAAGTCATAGTATAGTATGTTGATAAAAGGGATAAAAAAGTCACTGTATAGCATGTCGAAAAAAGTCATAGTATAGTATGTCAAAAAACGTCATTATATAGTTTATCAAAAAAGTGCTTAAAAAGTCATAGTATAGTCTGTCAAAAACAGTCAAGGTATAGTATGTCGAAAAACATCATAGTATAGTATGTCAAAAAAAGGATAAAAAAGTCATAGTATAGTATGTCGAAAAAAGGGATAAAAAAGTCAGAGTATAGTATATCAAAAAAGTGATAAAAAGTCATAGTATATAGTATGTCGAAAAAAGGGATAAAAAGTCATAGTATAGTATGTTGAAAAAAGGGATAAAAAAGTAATTGTGTAGTTTTGTCGAAAAACGTCATAGTATAGTATGTCGGAAAAAGGAATAAAAAAAGTCATAGTATAGTAGGTCGAAAAACATCATAGTATAGTACGTCAAAAAAAGGTATAAAAAGTCATTGTATAGTAGGTCGAAAACCGGCAGTGTATAGCATGTAAAAAAAAGGATAAAAAAAGTCTTAGGAAAGTACGTAAAAAAACTTCATCGTATATTATGTTGAAAAACGTTTTAGTGTCGAAAAAAGGGATAACAGGGTCATAGTTTAATATGTCCAAAAAAGTAATTGCATAGTATGACGAAAAAAGTAATTAAAAAGTCATAGCATACTATGTTAAAAAAGTCATAATATAGTATGTCGAAAAACGTCATACTATCGTATGTCAAAAAAAGGGATACAAATCATAGTATAATATGTCAAAATACGTCATAGTATAGTAAGTCGAAAGAAGGGATAAAAAGTCTCAGTATAGTATGTTGAAAAACGTCGTATTACAGTATGTCGAAAAACGTCATACTATCGTATGTCAAAGAAAGGGATAAAAATCATAGTATAATATGTCAAAATACGTCATAGTATAGTAAGTCGAAAGAAGGGATAAAAAGTCTCAGTATAGTATGTTGAAAAACGTCGTATTACAGTATGTCGAAAAACGTCATAGTATAGTGTGTCAAAAAAAGTGATAAAATGTCATAGTATAGTATGTTACACTAAATACCAAGAATTCTCTATTTGAGCATTATGAGATTTGAACACTCAACCTTTGTGCTCTTAAAACCAACCGATGTTCCACTATCTTACCACCACCCTAACTTCTCTGGTCATGTGAGTTTTCTCCTGGCATATTTGACATCTTCATGTTCATTGTTAGACCTTGAAACTGATTAAGTCTTGTTAGGTTTGAAACCACAACCAGTGTGTTCTTAAAATAAGCTTTCACCTTAAGTAACACTTAGCAACCTCTACCCCAACTGTTCCGCTTTGAGGACACTTCTCTGGGCATATTTGACATATTCATGTTCACTGTCGTACCTTAAAATTCATCTCACCTTGTAAGGTTAGAACCAAGAACCTTAAAAAAAGCTTTCAAGTTTTGAGCCACTTGCTAATCTCTAGTCTAACTTCACTACTCTTTGGATTGTGAATTCATGGTATAGTATGTTGAAAAAGTCATAGTATAGTATGTCGAAAAACGTCATAGTATAGTATGTCGAAAAACGTCATAGTATAGTATGTCGAAAAAAGGGATAAAGAAGTCATAGTATAGTATGTCGAAAAAAGTGATAAAAAGTCATAGTAAATTATGTTAAAAAAGTGATAAAAAAGTCATACTATAGTTTGTCAAAAAGAGTGATAATAAGTCATAATATAGTATGTCAAAAAAAGTCATAGTTTAGTAGGTTAAAATAAATCATAGCATAATAGGTTGAAAAAAGTGATAAAAAAGTCATAGTGTATAGCATGTCAAAAAAAGGAAAACAGTCATAGTATTGTATAGTGAAATAAGTCATAGTATAGTATGTCGAAAAAGGTTATAGTATAGTATGTCAAAATAAGTGATAAAAAAGTAATAATATAGTATGTCAAAAATAATGACAAAAAGTTATACTATATTATGTCAAAAAAGTGATAAAAAGTCATAATATAGTATGTCGAAAAAAATCCTAGTATAGTATATGGAAAAAGTCATAGTATAGTATGTTGAAAAAAGTCATAGCATAATATGTTGAAAAATGTCATTGTATGGTATGTCAAAAAAAGTGATTATAAAGTCGTGTATGTATGTCGAAAAAAGTGATAAAAATGTCCTTCTGTCCAAAAAAGTGACAAAAAGTCATAATGTAGCATGTCGAAAAAGTCATAGTATAATCAAAAAAAGTCATAGTTTACTATGTTGAAAAACGTCATAGTATAGTATGTCCAAAAAAGTGATTGAAAAGTGATTGTGTAGTATGTCAAAAAATGTGATAAAAAGTCATAGTATACTATGTCGAAAAACGTCATAGTATAGTATGTCAAAAAAGGGACAAATAGTCATAGTATAGTATGTTGAAAAAAGTCATAAAAAGTCATGGTCACAAAAAGCTGCTTCCCTCCCAGCTTTCCTCTTTGTGTTTTATATTTAGGCTCTGGGACGCGTTCTGATGCCACAGTGTGTTGTTTGTGGTTGTTTGTATCTGTTGATAGTGTCATAGCATGTCATAACAAGTCATAGGGTGTTGTTAAATTTCTAATGAAATACTATACAATGTTTTTTCACTTCATGATATTTATTAAAAAAAGCTGAATATTGTGTGCCTTATCCTTTAAAGTCACTTACTTACTTAGTACACTGGCTTTCCTTCTCTACACACATTCTTCACCTGCTGTTCTTAAAAGTCACTTATACAGACCCCATGCTGTCCTCTTTCCTCCAGGAGAGAAGACACAGGTTTTGTGGAAGAATCTTCACAGCTCGGTACTATTGAGGAACAGACTCTGGTTAGTAATTATATCCACTCGTTCTCCCTATTTTATCATATTGTGACACCTGTTTAAGCATACTGAAGTTAAAAGAAAAGAAAATTAATCTCTTCTATGCTATTTTCATCCTGCAATTAATTTAATTAATTAATACTTCTTTAGTTGCTCTAAAACAAACTACACAACTACACTTTGTGTCCTTATCCCCTTCAATTGTGCAGGATGATTTGTAGATTTATTAAGGATTTGTCTTGTTCAACGTCTGTCTCTTTTTTTCTCCACCAGTCTTGTGCAATTGATCCCAGTTCAGGTCTGCTGGAGGAGACGGCCGGTGACTCCACGGTCCCCATAGTGTCAGAAATGAGAGACAGTGCTTCTCTGGAGCTGGAACCTTCTGTGTCTGTAGTGAGCCCTGTAGAACCAGAGCGAGCAGCCACCATGCCTTTGGAGACTGGTAGAGCCCAGACTGTGCTGCAGGAGGGCATGTTGGGCCGCAAACACGATCTGGAGGGCTCAGGAAAGAAGGCATCAAATAGGTAGATCCCTTCTTTGTTAGGAAATGTATCAGCACACTTGAAAACTTGCTCACCTGCTTTAATTCATCACAGGGAACATCAAGTCTGCATTTTTATTTAGGTTATCTCACATATACAAACACCAATTCGAGACAACAAAGATGCAACGTTGACAAAAATAAATCAGGGTTCATTCTACAACTAAAGCAAGTTTAGTAATCTCTTATTTATTTTCATATTGTAAAGAATGGCATTGTAGTAAAAAGAAAACCATCTTCAAATCCACAACTGTATAGCATGCATTAGAAACATGCATGTTATATGTTGAGCTTGTATTTTTTTATACTTTTATTTTTTTTTATAGTTTCAGTAATTTTGAGTTTTTGTACATAAATATTAGGAATACCAGAACATATTAACCATCCACTTATCAAGTTAAAAGTTTAAATAATGATGTGAAGCCACTGTTTTTAACCACCTGATTGCAACATGGTTAAGCATGTGTTTTCCCAAAAGAATTCAAGCTGCCATAAGTCAGTTTGTCAATACATAAGCATCCCAAATAGTTACTATTTACAGTTGTTACAGCGCTGTAAGCTACTCCAACTGCACATCAACTGATTTTAGTCTTCATTGAGTGGTGATGTGGCTCTTGTAATTGTGATTCAATTTATGTTTGCGTTATTGACAGAAGTCAGCAAGATGAAATGATCAATATTGAAGCCCTCCATTTTCAACCCCTCCTCTCCCTCCAAGGTCCTGGAACAACGTGTACTGTGTGCTGAAGCCAGGTCAGCTCTCAGCATATAAGGATGCCAAGAGTTTTGGCCATGGGGTGACATATCCCCTCAATAACGCCAGCTGGGAGATCCTCACCAACTACAAGAAAAAGAAGCACGTCTCTAAACTACGGTGAGAATTCTTAGAGAATCTGTTTTGGGGAAACTAGTTTAATCTTTCCTTAAGTCTAAAGGTCACAATAGAACACACAGGCTAACTTGTTGTTGCAATGCATTCCTCTTCACAATACGTTTTAACTTGACTTTCCTTTCCCTCTCTCAGTCTCGAAGACGGCAATGAATATTTGTTCCAGTGTAAGGATGAGGTGAGTTCATAAACCATTGAACTATCGAGGGATAACACAATTAAAAACTTTCAACAGCTTTCCACGAATCACATGAGACAGAAGGTTCTGGATTGGGGCTGGTTATTACATGATCTTTGACCCTAAGGGTGTAATGTTGCATATGGTTTATACATATTCCCATTTAATTTAAAAAGCTGTTTTAGTTTGACATGTCTATCCAAAATCTGGCAACGTTATTCATGTAAATAACTCACATTAAAACCCTTTAAGGTCTGTGAGAGGAGAAACCCATGCTTCACATGTCTTATTTAATATCTCCAGATTAATACAGTGTAGAGACTTTCAACCAGGTCCTCTGACAGTTGTAGGCCTTCAAGCTTTTTTAAATACATCATGGAATACAGTGTCTTTGTAACATAAATAAATCATAATTATGGATCCTAAAATCAACTTGCACATGTTCTGTTTCCATCTTGCCACAGAGCAGAGCAGCAGTGTTAGAAATAGGTATTCTGTGCCTTCGTAGCTCTTCCAGAAGCTTAGAAATCGGGCCGGCAAGACAGGGACTTTTTTGGAGACTGAGTATTCCAGAGAAATAAATCCATGATTTTGTACCAAAAAACCCTAATGTCCTCATGTTACCCGTTTGCCATCTTTGAAAAGGGCACTTTGACTGACAGCTGGCTCCTGCAATCACATCAAGTCATTTGGGGGATAGTTTGCTCAGCCAATAGAGAGGCCTTACAGGAGGGCCTTGTTTACTAGGTCTGTGTGTCTAGTGGACGGCAGAGGAGAGAAAGAAAAATAGATGCGAGAATGAAGCCAGAAGGTGTGATTGAATGTGATTTGGACTATTGATGTCAGGTGACACAGCTACTCTTTTTGGATAAAACTGCATACGCGTTTTGAAGAAAAAAAACGTAAAAAGTGATATATTTTTGTTAGAGACAGGGTTTGGTTCTGTTTCCCCTGACTGCCGACACTATACTATACACAAGTGTGTCAACCCTGCAACATGCATATCCTGACAGCCCAGGTTCTCCTAAAATAAATGATGTCTCTATCTTGATATCTATAACATTATTACACAAGGAGACCAGGAGAACCTAATACGGTAAAAACCAATGCCTTAGACCTTACAGGATTGATGAGGTTATTCACGCTTCCGTCTGTTTCAGCATCAGTTAGCGAGAATGCCCTGCAGGGATCCTTAAGGTTCACAAGATATTTTTGTTTAACAGCAAACTAGTTTTCATCTATATTGCACTGAATCAGCCTCACAATCACATTATTTCATATTTTATCAGTAAATGGGTGAACCCCTTCCACTTTTTAATTTACTCAAATAGACGAAGAGACAAAAACACACACTGCCTCTCTAGAGGTGGACTTCCCTTTGTAAACCTCTGTGGTGTGTTTTTGTGTTTAATTTTAGGAGGAGCTCCAGCGTTGGAGCCAGGCCATGGAGAAGGCCTTTCAGCTCCTGGCAGTGGAGGAGGCGTCGGGGGCCTCAGAGGCCAAAACCCACAGCCTGCCCCCTCCCTCCTCTTCAACTGCCCTCCCTGAGCCCAGCTCTGCCAAGAAAGACAAGCAGAAGAAGTTCGGTCGCCTTGCCAAGAAGAAATGAAAAGATATGGGAAGGCCATTGAGAGCGGTGGGGGTGGGGGTGGGGGTTGCCTTGGCGTCCTGGAAAGAGAAAGTAATATTTGTGTACAATCAGTCAAAGCGAGCTTTTCAATCACTAGATTTTTTTTTACATTATTTTGTGAGAATTAACATAATATTGTAGTTTAGGTTAAAGCCATCACTATTTTGCCTGTATTTAAGCCAGTGTATGCATAAGGTCCACTTTTTGCTTTGTGTTCTTTTTAACAAATGCCAAATTCAAAGCAATTAAATTAAAGCACAGGAATGCTCCTTTCACACTCAACCAAAGAATGTTTGTAAAACTTTACTTTTGTTGCTTTTGCGGGAATTTTGCTTTACTATGGCATGCTTTGATATAGCCATGTACAATATGAAGGCCTGTAATGAACATAGGGTGACTTAAAAGTACTAAGGAGTACTTTTATTAATCTGCCTTATACAATGGTTGTGAACTGTAATACTGTGCTGTTTGAATTTGGAGCACTAAATGCTACTGATAGAACGAGAGTGATTTTAACTTTAGCTTTTAAAAGCTTTGTAAATGCGGTGTTAAGACTTGGTGATGAGCAAACCGAGCGCAGTGCGGTACAGTAGACACACACCAAGTGTAATTGCAGGCATGCAAACTAAATACTCTATGCACTGTGAAGGGTTTGACTGTTGTTAAATTGATGACGTACAAGCAGTCATGAGACACCCCGATTGGTCAGTTATGAATATAGATCTAGTCAGGTCGTATTCTCCACGGAACTGTGCTAGCAGTTATGTCTGTGAACTTGAAATATATTCAACACTTAAGTATTAAATATTCATAGATATTTCATATCTATTCATTAAAATATATACATATACAGTATATATCCAGATGCATGAAGTATGTTTTATGTTAGTTTGATATGGTGCTATTGTGACATTCTTAAACCTTCAGTCAAGACCAACTTGACCTGCCTTATTTGTCTTCAACTTTGGCTTGTAGGGACACACATATTAAATTGATTTCAGGTAGCATATGTCTGAGTGGTGTTTCATAAGAAAAGCAGGTCTTATCAAACTGAACCAGTATTTCTTAAAATAAAGTCTGGTTTATTTTCAAACCCAGACACGAGACATGAAGCACTGATAACAAGGAAACACACATGTACAAACAAAACTGCTGATGTGTGCGGCCACAGAGCAGCACATAGTCTACATAATATGGAGAGTAAAATGTTACAGCAAAAATGAACAAACCACTCCCAGATTCGAGTTAATTGCAGTGCTCTACTTGTAATCGTAAATTCAGTCTTGTGCGAGTAACGTGAACATTCTTTAAATAAGGAGAGCTAAAAATATAAGATGGAAAATACCATTCAACCACTATGAAATATACAAAGCCCCAGCCAGGTAATTTATTTTATAGGATAAATAGCATTTTTAGACACTAAAGTTGTTCACCGGGATTTGTTTTTGCTATGTGGTTTAGACAAGTGAAAGAACAGCCTCCATATGATAAAATAACTATTAAAGAGGCTAGAGGGGATACCTGTGTAGCTCACCTGGTACAGGAAGTGCCCATCTGCAGAGGCTCAGTCCTTGATGCAGCGGCTCAGGGTTCAAATCTGACCTGCAGCCATGTGCTGCATGTCTTCCACCTCTATCCCCCCTTTCCTGGCTATTAAAGGCTAAAATGCCCCAAAAATTGTCTTCAAAGAGAAAAACAAATGGTGAAAATGCAACAACACTCTTTTTTTCAAATTGCAGTGCTGATTATTTGTTAACACTGGTTAAGTTAAGCTGGAAACTAACCTGACCAAAGCCAGGCTAGGTCCGACTTATTTAAATCTCATATGAAGAAGATAGACCTGACTTGCTGAAATAAGCCATACTTAACTGGTATTTCACTTTATGAAACACCCTTCTTGACCTCACAGACTACATTTTATTTACTAGAAATGTTGAGTGTCAAATTAAAGCCAACTAGAATCTAAACCAGGTGTTTTTGTAAAAGCAGAAAAAGAGACTGGGCCATTATTCAAATAGTTTTACAGTACCAGCCAAAGTCTAGGACAAGCTGTGGGTCGGATGAATCTTGACTGCTTTTCCAAACCACACAACAGGACCAGGCATGCTCTTTTATCTAGGCAACCTATAAGGCAAGGATCATACAGTAGCAGTATGGAGCTGAGGGAACGGGTCTTTAAATTGAATGTAAACGAGGAAAAGGTGGTGGTGAAAATTTGCTACATTTGAACAATAAAGCCATTATAGAATAAGACCTTCTAATCAGTATTCACGTACAGGGACTATAGAGTATGTACAGTATATGAAAATGCATTTATAGATGTTAATTTGTCCCAAGGTGACTCACACATTCACTCTCCCACTGCCGTCTTGCCTTGTACTGTGGGCTCTGTCCCTGAACTACTATCCAACTCAAGTGACCTCAATGAAATGACGGAAGTCAAGTGAGAGAAGATAAACGAGAGACTGTTTAGCTCAAGAGGAAATATGGTAGCATTATGGTGATCGGTCTAGATTATTTACATTATCAAGTAACAACTTATATATTACATATATGATCTTGTGGCTGTTTAAACAAGAAATACAGATATTCTTCTGAATACAGAGGGCCAGAGGAACATCACTTCTATGCTACTAGTACCATTAGTCTAATTTTTCTGTTATAAACGCACCTCAAAATGGTTCGGGATACTTGCATCACACATGTAATCAGTCTTGTTTTTATTGGTCACTATATCCACAGTAACAGACACTTCCTACTTGGTCACCTCAGTCCACTTTGTTTAGTCCTCCACTCCTTACCTGCCTTTTCTGTTCAGTGGTTTTTAATCTGCATTTTGTACTCTTTAGCTATGTAAAATATCCAAAAATGTTGGCAGGAAATATGAAATACATTTTGAGAAATTAAACTTTAAAATAAACTCCTGAAACTATACAGTGTGTTTATTTATTAGCATTTCTATCCCCTTTGCTTAGTCATTCTAAATGTTAATACACTGAAAATATGCAATGAAATTAATTTCAGAATATGTTTATTGAATACAAACAACTTAATAGGAGGCAGGTGTGAAACAAAAGGCATTTTTACTTTGTTTAAAAGTCATTACTAGATAAGAAGAGCTGCATATGAACATATTCAAAAAAAAAAAATCAAACGGTTGGATTTACATTCCAGTGGCTGTTGCTAAAACACTGGATAAACAGCCTTAAGACAGCGAGTCAGCCTTAGGCTAGACCAATTAGATCTCAGCTGACAAGTATCAGGCTGAGGGAGATCGTTTATAGCAACACAAAGCCCTGAATAACAATTCATTTCAATCTTTACAAACTCAATTGGTGCAGCAGAGCAAAACCATTATCGGTTTTCCTCAAAACAAATAAGCTGGAAGATGCATACGAGAGATATTTTGAGAATAATGTATTACTTTATCATTAGCCAATTTTCCACAGCAAGGCCCACCAGGACTTACTCCGCTTACCCCTGAAACATCATTCATTTACATGTGTACTTTTGCATCTTGTTGCCTCAGCTTGGCTAAGGCTTTGACACAACAAATTATGCTTTCCATCATCAGACATTATCATTTTACTGCAGCTCTGCGGTGAAAACGGGCTATTTACATAAACAAGAGGAGCAGCTTGTGATCCATCGGTTGTTAGAACACAACCATGGATCACCTATAACGCGCTGACAGGGGTCCTGGACATTCTGCCATTTTCTTAATTATTTTTACTAGACTTTAACTTTAACTAGACTAATTTCTTTAAATTTTAAAACATCCTAGATTGTTTTCAGTATGACAAAACTGCTGCTTATGCCATAATGACAATGACCTAGAGAGCCAAAGGGAATAAATATATATTTAATTAAACAAGGTTTAGCACTGTGTTTTATAAGTGAACATTTGTTTTCACTTTTACAAACTACAAATAGACTTGAGGCAATTCATTTTACCGCACATTACTAGACATGTGTAGGAACCCTGCATGGCAGGTATGTCTCCTCTTGGGTGCTATACATCTCTATTAACCAGGAGTTGACAAAGAAAGAGGAGCAAAATTAGATCAACAGAATGACTATAGGCAGATAATTTAAAAAACGGCTACAATATGTTTTAGTATTTTACATCAACAATGCGGCAAGAGTGAAAAAAAACCGCAAGAGACACTACCCATGAAGTACAGCAGTGGATTCACTGATGCCACATCTGTTATTCATCCACTGGTATGTTTCACATATTCAGTGTTATTCTAAAATAAACCAGATGTTTTGGAGGAATTATTGATGAACTTCACTCATGATGCTTACTCTGACCCTCATTCACATCTGAAGGGCAAGTGATTACTAGTATATATTAGATTTTTAACACCACTTCAGTGGCTCACAATGTTCTAGCAAATCGTTACAGCGACATTGACTTCTCATCATTCAAGGGGAAAAACCCAAACACATTAATTGCTATCATTTAGGGGTAGGTGCTTTGAATTCCAGCATGAAAGGATTTGCCATGACTCACTCCAAAGCACAATGGTTTGTTTTTTTGTGAAATCGCTTTTAGATCTGAAATGGCATGAATGACATGAAAAACCACAAATTTTATTCAGAAGTCATTTCTGCTTGATAACGTAATTAAATAAGCACATCATCTCAATAACACATAATACAAGAAACCTAAGTACACATTAAACTGATACAAATTTGAGACGCATTCGTTTCAAATTCAATGTTTTATCGTTAAAACTAGATGCTGTATCAAGATAGGACCAACAGGGGACACATTAATTAATGCAGTGCTGAAACTCACTGAAAGACAGCTAATGAGCATGTATCCATGACCTCATACGTGAGCTCATCCATACAAACTAGAGATGCACAAAGACAAAGTGAGACAGGTGATATGTCATTCTTGACTTGAGAAAGGCAAAAAAAGAAAGACAGGCAAATGAGAAAAATTAGAGCAAAAGCAGCTGACCTGTGCTACTTCCCTTCCTGTGAATGTTGAGATTTGATACAACAGGCCTGGTGCAGATTTGGTATCGAACAGCAGAGATAGGCAGTTCCACTATGGGGCAGTTTCTGATGCCCTTGCTGCTTCTTAAAGTCCAGCGGGAATATAAATGCATGTTTCGAAGATGTTGGCAATTTTTTAAAATTTTACAAATATTTGTGTATTCTACCTACATCTTAGTGCAATATAAGGCTAGCACACTGATAGCAAAAGATATTCTTCCTGACTGAATTTCTTTCTTTTTTATGTTAAAGAGCTGTGCATGTGTTTGTGCATGTGTATGCAGAGTGTGTATGAGTGTGGCGACAGAGGCTCAAGGTTGATAGATAAAACTGGCAGAAGCAGGGTTCCTTGTCTACTTGAGGAGCTTGTTGGCTCTCTGGTTCGCTTCATCAATACGAAGCCTGTTCATTTCCGCCTGAAAGAAAGAAAATCAACGGGTGAGAAAGGGTTGCTGTACAAATATTCACCCTTTTTCCATTTTCAGCAATTCAGTGACTTTAAATGCATTTCGATAAAAAGTCATTCAAGGTTCCCTGTGGAGTTTTTGAACTCCAGCGCTAGCAGCTAGAGCAGGGGTTTGAGTGGGTCCCTGTTTTGTTTGTTTATGCACAAGGTTGCAAATGCACACGGGTGAGTCCTGCCAAAGGTTTAACACTATTCCTATACAGGATTCCATCTCAGCTTTGGAAATGCTCGATTGAATGGATTTAACCTGTTTGTGCTACCGCACCACAATGCATTGTGTGTGTAACCTTGAGGCCTAACAAACATGTTGAATGCATATCCTTTCCTCTTTTGCAAAGCTGATCAAAAAAATATTAAAAATTGTGTTATTTTCCATCCATGTTTGCAAATATTCTTCCCTCAGCATTACTGTCAAACTGTCTATCAGAAGGGAACAACGACCAACCATTGGCAGGTATGTGTCACGTTGCTTGTACGTGTAAGAATAATCTTTTAGAACATGTAATTGGGAGGGAATCAGTTAGTCAGGGCTGACTAAAGGAGTGTGATCAAACAAATAAAAAAATAATGATGATAAACAACAAAACTATTGACTGTTACCTTGCCAGTGATGCTGTCAATATGTTTGTTCTGCTGGTCTATCTCATTGCCCATTTCCATAGCCATATTTTTCAGATTGCCAACGATGCTGCCCACTGCTTCCAGATTGTCCTCCATTTCATCTTCGCGGGCATCGTTGGTTATCCTGTAGATGTAAAGTAAGTTTGTCAAAACGTGTCTCAATCAATCCTTTGTGACTAGCAGAATTGAAGAATTGTTATACCATTTCTACATATACAACATTGTGGAAAACAATTCTAAAGGAAGCAGAACGACCAGGACCCCCACCTCTTGATGTACGGGCCTGAGGGCGCCGAGTTCACCTGGCCAGCCTGGCCATTGTGAACACCTGAGGGCTGCTTTGAGACTACGTTTGAGCCATTGGAGTCAACTTCCCCGTCAGCTCCTCTAATACCCCAGGTACGTTTGTATTGTGAGTCATGCTCGATAGACGACACCCTGGGGGGAAACAAAAAGTCAATACAGACCAGGAAAGGGGGCTCAAATAAAAACATGAAGAACGTTAAACCTAAAATACAACCACATGGTTCTCTAATTAAAATGAACCATCCACAAGAGGCTTATAAAACTAGAAATTCATTTATTGTAAGGAAGTTAAGATTCCCTACCTTATTTTATGGTACTCATCAAAGAATCCTCTTCTCCAATGTGAAAGCATTTTGGGGAGATTTGTTTTTACCATGTTTAGAACCAGGTGTGATCTTACTATAAACACACACCGACACTGCATGGACAGGGTTTTAAGTATGCTATGTAAATATGTTTTTATCAGCACCAAACTAACTTCTGATCTTGGGCCAAAATGCTCACAATATACTATGTTATCCCAGTTCTGTATTCCAATTAATTTTTCTTTTTTTACTTTTAACGATATCCTCAGTGTGGCTAAACATCAAAACACAGGAACCTCCCGGATAATAGAACAATCCCATAGGTTCATGGAATGGACATAAATTGGAATTATTTTGACTTTGTGTCTGAGAAATCCTGCTTTGATTGCAAGTTTGACAATGGCAGACGTCTCTAAATACCACATTACCCACGAGCACCTGGTTCTGTTTCTATGGAAAACGTTTCAAGTAGAGGCGCGAATAAGAGTGGTTGATAATTATTTGTTCTTGCAGTAAGGAACAAAGAAGTCAATACGAAGCGTGCAACACGAGTTGTAGATGTAAAAAAAAGTACAGAATGATAACACACGACAGGGATTTGGAGGCTTCAGCAGCTCTGTGTGTACAGCGTACCTGTTACAGGGGCAGACACAGAGGCCGCAGCACTTGGACAGGTCTGTCAGGTTTTTCTCAGCCTGTCTCATGTCCTGGTTGATCTGGTCCAAGCCCTTGTCCACACTTTTCAGCTGCTCTGAAACACACAGGCATACCACACCATGTCAGACTCTCCTTTTCTGGATCCAGGCACATTTTATACACTCAAAGTTTTTATTAATTTTAAATTAATTTATTTTCACCTTATTTATTTTTAAGAATAGATTAAATGTCAATTTAATGATCCCTGTGAGGATTCCTAAATTGGGTCAATAATAATCATTGCAGCAGAACAAAAAATGCAATAAAGATAACACAAAAAGTGAACATAATGCAGATAGTACAACCCATGGACATTTCAAACAACAGCGAACACATATCCTGGACATAACTTACACATAAAGTTACAGTCAAAAAAATGAATAAATTAACTGAAGATCATTTATGAACACTAGTTTGGCGAACCAATATTTCGGGATTAGAGAAGTTACTACCAATACATTATTTTCATGATCCTTCTGGCCAATTCTGATGATTTCTTTTACCCCTGCTGTTACTGTATCTGTGATGCTTGGTGGTGGTGATGTTTAAGAACACAGCTTTATTAGCACCTGTTCTGTTAACACAACATGATTTCTAACCAATTATTTCAACTCCAAGTTAGAAAAAATGATAATCTAACATTCCTTTGGGCACAATATTTTCTTTGTCCTCGCCAACTCCTCTACATTAGACATCCTTGAGAGTCTTAAACCCAGACTTGCAACAACAACAAAAAAGCAATCTGACAAACGGGGTTTAGAAAAACATTTAGAGTGAAATTGGCTTAGAGTGAAACATGTCATTAATAAATCACATTACTATGGGTGATTACTAGATAAGATTACTATGGGTGACTCTTTAAACTTAGCCATTTATATTCAACCTTTGCCACAGACAAGGAGCACCAAAAGTGGAAACCTCATTATCTACACATGTGGTGTTCATGTTGTATATCTACCTCCTTGCTGCTCCAACATCACCATGGTGTTGGCACCAGTCTGTTTGCTCTGAAAACAAGGGTCACACAGAATTCAGAACCAATGAAAAGATGAACAAATGTACAGTATATATTATGAAGAATAGAAATAAATCAGAAAATGCATATTCAGGAATTAATTAGGACACTGGCTTTGTACAGATTTTAAAATCGTTCCTAATTCAAATTATAAACCAGGAAGGACTGCATTGCGGTCATAAAATGTGAGGTGAGATTGGGCTTTTGTGTCAGTAACCGCAGCAAATTGACAAAGTCTCACCTCCTCTGCCATCTGCAGCATCCTCCGGGTGCTTTCCAGTGACTGTTGAAGGAAAAAAAATATATATAATAATATTCAAAAAAAAAAAAAAAAAAAAAAAGGTTTTAGTGAATAAAAGGAGGGTGCAAGACAATTGAAAAGATTCCAAAACGGCAATAACATCTAGAATTTTTTGTTTTGTTCAAATGAATTTTTGAAAAAAAAAAAATATATTCTACTCTGGCTCTGTCTAATGTTAGTTTGATATTTCAGGAAGAAGAAACCATTTTCATCATACAATTTGTTTGTGGACTTGGCACCACCAGGGGCCTGTTGCACGAAAGTAGAATAAAGATATCCAGGATAAATGACAAAGCGCAGCATGACTTAGTGTGATCTGCTCACCGCGGCTTAACCGGTTGCACGTTTGCCGAGCTAGGATGGACAGGTGAAGCTATGTCAAGCCAGGTGTAGATAGCTGGGATAAGTGCACGTTCACGGCTTTCTCAAATAGACCACGGTATCTATCACAGATTTACTGATGCAGAATTGAGAAGACGCATGCGCCATGTGTTTCACCCAAAGAGCAGCAGCAGCTTCTAATGAAAAGTAACGAGGAGGGGAAGAATATGCAAAAAAGGGAAATACGGCTCTTATCAAATGGAGAGAAAAAGCCCAACATAGCGGACCGACTGAATGTGTGGGGTTTAAAAAATATAGCCTTTGCCTCAAAAGAGAGCAGAGGGAACAAATGTTCCTTGGGAAATGGACCCTTTAAGGACTTTAGGCTTAATTTTAAACCCTTATTCACAACGTGAGAACATGTTTTACAACCATGCACTAATCTCTATAAGATATTCCTAATTCTTTGTACAATTAATGTTCATACAGAACAATCAGAAAGGGACAACAACTAGAAAAAGAAGTAAGTGACTTCAATACACGCTGTGAGCATATAAAAAACCATGTTCATGTTTTTTTATTCTTCTGACAAGTGACCGCACGTGAATAAAAAATTAAGAAGCATTGTGGTGTTCCCGGTGTGATGAATGTAAAATATACGTACTGTATAAAGGCCACGTTATTAGTCCGGTGATGTGAGACTTATTTAGAAGGTAATTAAACCAATGTAAGCTATAATTAAAAAAAAACATTAGGCCCACTTATTAAGGAGTAACACAAACTACCCTTTATTAGAGAAGGACAAGCGACAAGAAAATGAAATCATGAATGTATTGTCTCTGACCAGTCTGCCATTCTTATCATCTGGGAATATCGCTACATTAATGTCGTCACACTTAATCTTCGGAGCGCGTCCTGTATAAACCTGAAGCGGAGACCACGGACGCTGCCTGCTCATCTCTACTTTTACAGAGAGAGTGGACAATGACGCATGCACAGGTCTGCCGGCGGGCACCGTCCACCGGGTAGCGGCCGCACGCCAGACAGCCTCTACTCACTACCGTCCCACCGGGAAAAGTCCCACTCCGCATCAGGGTGCCAGTGCAACCATTTCTAACCATCTAAACAGCTGTAGTATGGTTTAAATCCAACTTGTGACAACAATAGTGACAAGTAGGCAAATGCATGTTAATAAAAATAAAGCAGAACACATGCAGACGTGTGTTTACCTATGACAAAAACTGTATATACACTAGTTTGATTTAAGAAAATTGTGTTTTTAATTGTATTATTTCAGATGATATTTTGCATGAATAACAGAATACTAGATTTCAATTTAGCCTCCACAATTAGCAATGATTAGTGTTTAAAAATCTCACACAAATTAACATAGGAAGAACAATGAAGAAGGATTAAGTTAAATATTCCAGAGGTTTTTCAGCAGCACTAACAACGAACAGTTTTTTTTAATAAAAACATAATATGGAACACAAACCGAACGTTTCCTTTAAATTATAGCCTGAAAATCCAGACCCAAACCTTAAAGATTGAGGGCCTGTCTAGTAATGACAAGTCAAAGTCAAAGTCAAACCCATCTCGAGGGGCGGCACCTAGTGTGCATTTGAAAATCTCACCGCATGCAATTGGACAACACTACGACAAATCATAACACACGGTGTGAGGCATCCAGAGCCCCATACGCTTAGCTACCAGCGGAGCTAACTCGTAGATTAAACTGTCGTCATCTGTTAAGCTTGCCTCTGGCCCGCCTATATCAAATACACCAATTTGATTGGTGCAGCTCGGCTACAAGGGTATAGTTAATGAGCAGCGTTACTCGATGCCAGAGTAACTCGCCGAGTAAATTCAAATTGTGCTATTGCGAGAACTCTGGATTTCCAGGGTAATGTCCTTTCCGGTCATGGAAACAATTAATAGTACTAATCTGATTAGACCACAACAGTGCATTATCCAATGTACCAGCCAGTAATTGGGTTTTAGTGACCAGGTTAGAGTTTCCTACCCTATAAGATGAACACAAGCTGGAAATCCTCACAATTGAGAACAAGGAAGAGGCATTTTTGCTGAAATATTTATTTACCCATTTAAAAAGTAAGTTTGATCAAAAACAAGCAATTTGAATATGCCAATCTGAACATTGTCTTGTGTATTTTTTTATTATTTTGACAGGACCGCCAGCTTCTAGCAGCTCCTCTGAGCTATAACTTTATAAAGTAAATTGTTAACTTTTCTCATAAATCGTTTTTCAAGATGAAAAAAAAAAGCCAAATATTCTGTAGATGTTCTTCTCAATTGAGAGTATTAACAGCTTTTCTATACCTTATGAGACAATAAACTAAATGTTGAGTCTTTAGTTTAGTTTGTCTGGTTGGAGCAACTTAATTTAGTTACACTACAGATTATCAATCTCACTAACGTGACATGGTTACAGCTGGCAGAAATGTTAATCTAATGTACAGAAAGACAGACAAAAACACACACATACACGCACAGAGACACAAAAGCTGACGGTGAACTGGAATGCAGTCAGTTCAGGTGAGTTATGCCTTTGTGTCGCTATTAATAGAAAGTGCTGTACAGAGAGCAGATCATCCAAAAAAGCAAAGCACAGACTCAGTGACTCAGGACCCGAATCCATTGCTACCGTCGATAATGAAGTGTTAACAAAAGAAAGTGGGGAACAGATTCCTCCTTCTCTCTGTGTTATGTTTGCTCTGAATACATTAATCAGTGAATTGAGAAACAGACAAACACCGAAATTGGCGCGAGGGATGTGTTGAGCTCAGCCAGGTTCTTGTTTACACAGCCAGAACATAACTTTGGTGGATAAACATTACGTTGTGTATCTAAAATCCTTCAACTTGGCTAATTAAGCTCGAAATTGCTGTTTTAGCCAAATTTTCCAGATTGGGGTGGGGGAAGAGATTTTTGAGATACAGACAATGGAGTGGTATTTTTATCATTTGTTTGGGATGGCTTAAAAAGGAGTACAGCTAGGCAAGGCCCGTGCAGGTTTCAGCAAGCTACATGTATACCTAAGAATCTTTAAAAACAAAAACAAAAAAGTGTAGAAGCCATTTTTAACTACTGAACAACAGCCGTGAAATGATGAGACAGATCATGTTAGACTTCCAAAAGACAATCTTATGACAAATTCCGAAGTTGCCCCGACACATTGCCAGCCCTGCCCTGAGTGTTTGGAGTATGAGTGGTTACCCATAGCCAGAGTGTGAAGTAGCGTAAGGACCCTCCCATGCCCTGTCCCTTCTATGATCTGCTAAGTCAACCAGGCAGCAGCAAAAGGAGGAAAGAGGAAAAGAGAGGTTACGTCAGAAAGCACACAGAACAAAATGCCAAGAAACAATTAAAAAGGTGATAAAACATACAGGCAATTAGTACAGTCACATTACAGGAAGGTGAAGTGCACAGCTACAAGCCCAGCTAGAGTTAGTTAATTTCCCTCCATTTAAAATCAAATGGCTGATCATATGACGCCCTGGAGTGTTGATGAAAAGGTTGCCATCAGGCTAAATAAGGCGTAAAGCATACACTTCCTATCAATTCTTAGCTTAATAATGAACTGTGAACGCAGCAGATATAATTACCCACCCGCAGCTCTCTCAATGCTACTGTATATTTAAGAAACCCCAGGATTACATGTGTGTATGTTATTTTATTTCCATACTGATGCTTTTGAAGCTAAGACAAAATTTAGTTAAAATCATTATTTCATCACAATACTAATTTATCTTGATTATTTTCAAATATTTCAATAATACTAACGCAAAATGACATAATAAACTGAACATAAATTTGATTGAGTGATTGCACTTTTGACATAAAAAAGGAATAGATCATATTTCCATTTTGTTGGTACGTGTTAATTAGTGAGCTATAGGAGGTACTGATTTTTATTAACCTTTAGAGTGAGTCAGGCTAGTCGTTTGCCTTAATCTCCACTTTCTATAATAATGTTTGCCGTGATTACTCCATCCAAAAGCTCCCTTTTTAGTAGAGATGGTCCGATACAAAGTACTGATCCAATACCAGTGCATCATATATTTTATTATGTTTAACAACTGTCTACTACTATCCCTGTATGTATGTATGTGTGTGTACATCTATCTATGTTTTCTATCTACAGTCTTTTTAGTAGGGCTGCAAAATTAATTGAATTTTAATCACTATCACAACTTCCAACGATCAAATTTGCGTGATCGAGCGATTCTGTTTTTTTTTGAAGCGTCATTTCATAGCCCATCTACCGCTCCGTGAACCACTGTCTGATCATGTGCCAGTCAGAGTAGTTCCCTGCACCTCGTGCAGTTTAGTTTCTAGATGTAGACAGTCAGAGGACAGAGTAACCGGAGGAAAACTCAACAGATGGCAGTCGGTTATACGTCAGTCTCAAGGTTTACCAGTTTACCGGTAAACGCAACATTTTGTCAACAGCAGTGACCAGTGCTAGTCGGTTCTAGTAGCGTCTGTTAGCTGTTAGCTCCTCTAGGACGCACCGGTGCTAATTTCCTCTCATCCGCTGCAATGCTGTTTATATGGATATGGTTTAATTTTGTGTTACATTACCCATTTCGTCTGTAAAACCGTGCCTGTGTTGAATCTCTCCTCTACTCTCTCTCCCCTTTCACTCTCCGCGCACCGCCACACAGCGGCAGCCAGTCCACACTTCTGACATTTGTCCACAGTTTTAATTTTTTATTAACACAGCTGTATATTGTTAAGTATGAGGGGCAAATCTTTATTTGTACCAGTGTTTCCGTGGTAACTCTGCTATTGCAGCGGCCACGGCGGAGATCACAGAAGAAGTCATTGAACACAACTAACTTCCGTTGGCAGAGTAACAGCGTGGGAGACGGAGCTGCTGGACCTGGACCTGGGCCAGAGATGTGACCCATGGCCAGAATATCATAATTCATAAAAATGCAGTGCTGTGACGATAGAGACGTTTCATACACACAACGTACATATCCGCCATTCGACCCGTGCTAGACCCGTTCATAATGAGTCGCCGTCTCTCTGTGAGTAGCGTCCATCATACTCCCTCTCACAGTTATAAATAGACTATGTGACGATAACATTTGTTTTGGTTCAAATCAACAAATAATCGTGAGAATAATCGTGATCAAAATTTTGACCAAAATAATCGTGATTATCATTTTGACCATAATTGTGCAGCCCTACTTTTTAGTATCAAATATGAAAGAGGTGTCTGTTAAAAGTTTCATCCTCCCCAGAGAACAACAGCTGTGGTCCTCCTAAACCGGAATTCCAATGGTTATCAGTGAGGTGTATTTTTATTTTATTATAAATAACTGTCTGGAGACCTATGTAATTTTGTAAATAACTATTGTGGAAATTGTGTTTCCTATAAAGAAAAGCTCAATTTAAACCCAAGTATGAATTCATTTATTATTTATTTAATAGTAGTAATATACCTTGAGTTGTTTGCTTGCGAAATTTCACATTTTATGCATGTTCAGGTCATCCTGTGTGCATTGACTGAAATACTCTAGCTTATGCTAGCAATTAATTAAGTTACAAATGAATTGGTCACGTATCAGTTAGTAGCAAAATACTTAATTCTTTCTAGGAAATGGCTGAGAGAATTATGACAAAACAAAAAATAAAGTGATACAGAAAGAAAAACTATCAAACAATCACCATCCACTTCCTCACTGCCCAACAACACTCATACTTCCATCATGATTTCTTTATGTAGCTTGCATGTTATTGGGCTATCACTTTAAGGAAGTTTGAAACTCAAAGAGAAACAGACAATGAGACAAAGAGGGGTGTGTGTGTGTGTGTGTGTATGTGTGAGAGAGTGAGTGACTCAGTACCTCATCAGTCACTTGGTTGGCCTTCATGGTCATCTGCTCCACAGTCATGTCTTCCATGTTTCTGCTGTTTGTATTGGAGGCTCCCCCCGTGGCACCGAGCTCAATATTCTGTGGCCTGGAAAAGGTGCAGATTTCAAAAGGTCACATCAGAAGACATTAATTATCATAAAGCTCTGTAACTCAAACAAATCTGAAACCTTGTCGGCAACAAGGCCAAAATCTTCTATCCCAATAACGCTAATTTCATATCTAAATGACGACATATATTAGGCCTGCACGATATTGGAAAAAACTGCAATATATATGGCAATATGAAAAAAGAAAATGTCATTTTTAAAAGATGAGGTAAATAGCTCTATTTGGACATAAGTTATTCTCAACCACCGCAGTGATTTTGTAGGGGAGTGCATCTAAATAGAAGATAAAAATGAATAAGGATCTTTTCTAATGTGAACCATTAATTACTGATCTAAAAAGTGATTTTGGAGACAGAAATTAGGTAGAAATACGCTGGTTGACTAGAATGACACCATGTACATATAATCCTACCATCCAGGCTAAAGTGTTTGACAATGACTGCATGTTGCTTCCTCTAAATTTCAGTTTTGGGTCGAGTAGCGGGGCCAGCTCGTTTGTTTGATAAAATGATCAGACCTGCATGTCACCCACACTAGCAACAAACTCTGTGTATCCAAGAACAATTAAATCTGTAAATCATGTAAGATTACACTGGCACAGACTTCTGGAGTAGATTAGTGTTACATTTCCAGCGTCACGGCTCCAAATCGTATCACTAGTTGGGACGGATGGACCCTTGTTTCTTTAAGTTAACTATTTTAGCTTTAGCCTGGCTGGTAGCAGCTTTCTCCTTGTTTATTTAAGCTAACTATATTAGCTTAGTTAGCCTGGCTGGTAGCAGCTTTCTGCTTGTTTATTTAAGCTAACTATATTAGCGTTAGCCTGGCTGGTAGCAGCTTTCTGCGGGTTGAAATGGACAACAGCAGTGACCAGTGCTAGTTAGTGACTGTTAGCACACAGAGCTCTAGGGTGCTAAGTTAGTGTCTGTTAGCTCACAGGTGGTTTAATGTTGGGATACATGACCCATTTATTCTGTAAAGCCGTGCCTTTGTTTGGATCTCTCCTCTTACTCTCTGCGCAGCCCCGCCTCCATTCACTCACACATGCTCCCCAGCAACACGGGGACAGACAGCGACGACAGCGCCGGTCCACACTTCTGACATTTGTCTACAGTTTTGTTATTACCCACAGCTGTATATTGTTAAGCATTAAGTATGAGGGGCAAATCTGTATATGTAGCAGTGTGTCAGCTGGTAATTCTTCTATTGCTGCGGCCGTGGCAAAAAACACAGAAGAAGTTATTGAATACAACCAACTTCAGTTTGAAGATTAATAGGATTTGAGACAGAGCCTGCTGGAGATGTGACCCATGTCCAGAATATCATAGTTCATCAAAAATGCAGTGCAGTGACGATACAGACATTTCATACACACCACATGTGCAACTCCGCTGACCCGCCATTCGACCCGTGCTGGACCCATTCCTAATAAGTCAGCGGCCACTCTGTGCGTAGTATACGTCAATCGCACTCCCTCTCTCTTTTAAATCAGTTATTGTTGAAAACAATTGAAGGAGCTTTCTCAGAGATACTTTTAAAAAAACATATCCTAGGCTATTTATTTCAGATAGTGTTCATTTACATGTGTTGCAGTTACAACATACAACTTCAACATGGATATGGATGTATGGATGTGAAAGCAGTTATAAATAGCCACTGTGACAATACAATTTGTTTTGCTTAGAAATCTAAATATATCTGAAAGAGTGTCTCTCTCTCGGCTCTGATAGATACAGAAATCAGTATCATGAGATTGGATGTTATTACCTGGCAGGAGTACGTAAAACATTATCATTAAGTTTACAACACCACTAAAACTGATTTAAAGTCACTACAATTTGTTAGGCAATAAAAAATTGCAGAGTGTTGAAATAAATGCGGATTCCGTCCTGGTCGTGGAACAACGGATCAGATCTTTACTCTCGCAAGGATCCTGGAGGGAGCCTGGGAGT
>NC_048426.1:7779032-7780486 GCF_013103735.1 Etheostoma cragini
AAAGGGAAGTTTGGGGTCCCCTGCTGGAGCTGCTGCCCCCGCGACCCGATACCGGATAAGCGGTCGAAGATGGATGAAATAATAATACAAGATTTGTTAAAAAGTTATGTGAGCAATATTTGAGCAATTTACTCATAAGAAATATTGAAAACGTGGGCCTTTTAAAAGAAGTTCTCTTTTAACAGTACACACAAAAGAAAATGAAACGAGAGTGTTTAAGTTTCATCATCCTCACATGTCTTATACAGTAACATTATAGGCTGGAAACCAACCGATCGTGATTATTTATGCAACCACAATGCACTGAAAAAGGATCTTTTCCAACTATCTTTTTGGACTGGATACAGGGATTGTCAAACAGCAGAGGTGAAAAATAGGCATACTTAATTGGCCGAAAGCATGGTGGAAGCTTTGCAAATACACTGGTGCTATGTGTAAAGAATTTAAATTAAGTGCATTAAATTGCACCAATTTTGGTTTCTTTGGGTTGAAGACTGAATGCTTAAGAAGTCTCAGTGTCAGTTACTGAATCACCAAAAAAGATACATCACTTATACTACTGATCTCATGGGACTTTCTGAAAATGAACTCCCACAGCTAATCACATTAGGACAGAATGAGTTCTTATCCGATCATCCCTATTTGACAGCTCTATGCAGAATCTGCGTTGAGATTAAAATATTGATTTCATGAGCTTGCACAATAACAACAACAACTGGGCGGGCATGATGTCCGGAAGTGTCGCTGAGAAGCTTTTACAGAAAACCAGCAGCAGGAAGTGGTGATGGTGGTTGGCTACTAATGGCCAATTGTTGTGAAATGCAACAGAACTCAACTAATAGGTGTGGTTTCACTTAGTTTTTCTTCCATACATTCTGATAACAACATGAGCTAGACTGCCTATCAGAATGGTTTAGCGGGAACAAATCCAATCCACACAACATCTGAACTGTACATAATTGACAGAGTCACAAGATGCCTTCTGCACAAGGTAACATGAGATCAAGATTATCTTAAGAGAGGCCTAATCTTGTTTTCTGTGATGTAGAAACACTGCACTTTCAAGGACAGAATAAACACAAAGCTCTCTCTCTCTCCCCTTTTTCAAAGATACCATTCAGGAAACAGCTGCATGCCCGTATCCTTTTGTTCCTATCCTGTCATCCTCTTTTCATTCAAAGTTCAAGTGGCATGTTATTGTTTTTCGTATAACCCCTGAACTTCAAGTTCCCCTTTCCAACCTGCAGCAGCTAAACATCCGGAGTAAAAAAAAAAAAAATTAAAAAAAACAAAGACAGGGAATATGGACTATCTACTTGGCAAACAGTTCGGAGTATTTAACGTTGTTGACTCTGCATTTTTTTCTTTTAAAGGAAGAGGGCACTTGGTTCACATAAGCTTGACTGCTTTTTACTAATGGGAGTTTTTATTTATATATATATATATATATATAT
>NC_048426.1:7780586-7787005 GCF_013103735.1 Etheostoma cragini
CCCCCCCCCCATCTCTCTCCCCCTTTCATGTCTATCCACTGTCATTAAAAATGTTAAAAGCCCCCAAAATCTTTTTAAAAAGTGTGAAATGTTTTGGACAGGTTGGTTTACTGATAATGCTGACCTGCCTTCAACAACAGCAGCAACAGGGCCAATTACATCATGTTGTACAAGCGTCGCCAATCATGCTTTGTTTAATAGGAGAAAATACGACCTATTGCTCATCATTTCCGTCGTTATAATTTAAATAGGTGCAATTAAATAATGCTGTATCCACACACCTGACCCTGGTTATTTGAAAGCGGAGGAATAAAGTTAAGTGCTGATTTAACGAGGGTCGCTTGATAAACAGGTGACGTTAGGCTCCCACACCCAAGTCTCAAAAGTTGTGACTGTACACGCCCCAAAAAAACACTTTTAATCTGAAGGAATAATAACGTCTCGAATAGTTGAAGTAGATTAAAGTGTTCTTACATTGTCTGAAAAATTGCAGTATGGTTGTAAGGATCGTAAACAGGCAGGATCCGTGGGCAACTCGGTAACCCAGCTACTGTGCTAGCTTGCTAGTTCCGCTTTCCTGTTAACTAGCTAGCTACTTAACTCCAAAACTCAAACAACTAACTTATGTTGAGAGGGAAAATGGAGAGAGATACTTAACTAGGGAGTCAATACTTACAGTTAACCCTCCTTGTTTAAAAAAACGAGCTTGTTACTCCTCCTTCTTTACGGTTTGTCAACTTGGCACTTGTAACTCTTCTGGATTCCTTCAGTGGTTCTTCACCGCCTGGCTGTCCGAAGTGTGTTTGTTGGTGCATTTAAGTGCTGTCGGAAATATTGCAACTACACAGCAGAGCATCTGTATAAGGTAGTTCTCAAAACACTTTAACTAAACAGTGGTGGAAATCAACATGTAGCCCACATTTACTGAAATACTGTACACTTTTGAGGAACCACTGAATCTGAGTATTTCCATTTTATACTACTACTTTATACTTATACTCCACTACAATTCAGAGGCAATTGTTGTACATTTATCTTCACTGCATTATTTTAAAACTTTAGCTGCTATTTACTGGGCAGTATCAGATTGTTAATACACGATATGATCTATGCTGCAGTATTAACACATTAAAGCCTACCAAGATTTTTTTTCTTTTTTCTTTTTCAATTTATTCGTCATTACACTGGCGATTTTGTATGAGCAGTGTACTATAAACAAAGAAAGGAGCTTTCTATGAGAACGCGAACGCCGCACATGATGGTGCGCATGTCCTGTCATATGACTCCAGAGAAAAAGAGACGCTGCTCATTTCCCCCACATGAGTGCAGCATTTACCCTTCACCCAGACCTCCCCCCCCTCCCCCCTCTTCTTCCTCTCCTCGGTATTTTACACGAAGGCGGATTTCTGGATATTTCATAGTGTTTCTAAGCGATGCTCTGAAATCTGAGCCCCAAGCATTGGATTTGCTGTGTAATTCCGCAAGTTTTATGGTTTAAACCACAAAAGCCTGTTCAAGGTGACTGCAAAGACACTAGGCAAAGTGCCAGACAACATATCAACTGACAATTTCTTCAAAAGCAAATGTTCTTTCCCCCCTCTCTAACTGCAGAGTCTCTTTGTTGGGTCACCTACAGCCTACCTACAAGCTGAACGTTTTGTAACAACTCCAAATTGGGATGCTCCAGAGCTGCCTTCACCAAACTGCCTTTGGTGACTGACTGGTGCACAGCTTTTGCTGCCTGTGTATCTTTTATAGAGTCTACATAGCATGCATTATTCAGCAATAACACATGGCCCATCTGGACTCCTGTAAGTGTGTGCCTATGTATGGCCGTGTGGTCCATAGTTAACTTTCCTGCTGTGCAATTTGACCATTTCACGCCACATCCAACAGTGCTTGAAGAGCTCAGAATTAGTATTTCCTCTGTAATTACAACGAAGGTAAAGTGAGTGTGTTTGACGTAGGATGGTAAGGATGTGTGTGTGTGTGAGCGAGAGAGAGAGAGAGAGAGAGAGAGGTGGAAGGAAGGAGGGAATATACAGAATAGAAAGTAGTGAGAGTAGGAGAGATAGATTAAGTGAATGTGTAATAGTGACTACAGATGGCACGTTCAGGATCAAGCTCTTTCATCATGCCGTTCCTCATTAATAGAGATAGGAGCGCTGCCCTAATTCCATAATTCCTAAATCATGGCAGTTAGTTGAATGCGAGGAGGCAAACGTACAGGGGAGAGAGGAGAATAGATTAGCCTATAGCCTGATGATGTGTCTGTGAGAGCAGGAAATCAATCGAGGAAGAGACTGAAAGAAAGAGGAAAAGAACGCAGAGGGGTCGCCATCTGTATTTCCTGGCTTTCCTTTTTGGTTGTTGCCAAAACCAACATCATACAGGCCAAATTTATTCTCGCCAATTATTTCCCCACGTGTATGCCTGCCAATGAAAATAGCTGAAATAATCAAGTGTTTAATAATATCTAGAATGGAATACTTGGGGATATTATAGTGTGTACTGTACTGTGCGTACATGTGTGTCTGTGACATAGCCCAGATCATTGCTTTCCCATGATTTCAAGAAGCACATCTGTTCACTTCTGGCTCTGTTCCAGTCACATCACACACATCTATCTTTCCTCTCACAAGGATTGAGACATGGGAAGGGTTTTGAGGCCTTGCTTGATCAGGCTTAATTTTACGTTACACTAATTCTGCTGGTACCTGATACTTGTCAGGGCAAAGAATCGTCTGACCAAGCTTGCGTGTCAATTTTAAGGGATAATTTGCATTCCCTCGTCTCCTTTTCACTGGATTCTACTTTTTCTCCTTTTGAATTGAGCTGTCATTGAAAGCAATTTGATGGAAACCAGAGACATCGATAGCCATTAGGCGCTTTGCACAGGAGGGCCAAACATGGGAGGCCAAGGTTCATCTATTATTCACGTTCTTCAGTTTTCCCTAAAAATATTTCTTATATTCTTTTTGCACCACGCTGTCAAAAGAGGCAAGTCGGTGGTTTCAAATAACGCTTTTAAAACCGGACTGATAAATGTTTCAAGCTAGCAGTGGCCCATACAAGCCCCAATGGGGGGAAGTGCCTATTGTCTTTTCATGTCCAGATCTGGGGAAAAAAACCTATTAAGCTCAAAAAGGAGAGAAAACATTTCATATTCATCTTTTTTAAAGACATTTAGTCTTTAGACATCACCAAAGATACCTGGCTTTTGATAGACATTTGAGTTGTGGCACAATGTAAAAATGCTATTACAAGTAAAAGTACTTCATTAAAAGTTTGGAGGGGGTGTCTGTCTTCGGTTGAAGTCCTTACAACTCACAAGCCAAGCTTCTGTCCAAATATGAACCAAATATCCAGAAATTCAGCAGAAGAAAATAAAAATTAGAACTACTGTTATGCAAAGATGAGGAGTTCTGTGGAATCAAAATAAACAGCTGATAGTGCTTATACTCTAGTCGGGTGTTACCCCTCAACCAAGCATAAAAAGGTTTTTTGTGTGTGATATTTTGACCTTTATTATGCTCAAATTGTAAATGGAAACACATTTATAGACATCTGCAATGGGATGGGACCCCTCAACTAGACACTAGTTTTTTTTTGTAAGGGGTCACGATCCCCCAAAATCTGTGAACCACTGGTTAAATCCATTATATAAGCTTATCGTGTGTTTTTTAGTAAAATTTGACAAGTAACTATCAACTATAGCTTTAAAGTCAATATATTGGAGCAGAAATACAAAGTGTCACGTACATGTACATCAAAATTGAACCAAGAGAATTTACTCAAGTATTGTGCGTATGCACAGGATTGTGTGTATGAACAATACTTGAGTAAATACTCTCGGTTACTCATCACTGGAAGGCCCCACTGCTGGAAATGTGATGGAAACAGGAGAGGAAAGGCTATCAAGCTACTGAGTCTCCATGTTGTCAGCAGTTCAGATTAGCTGTCACATCGCTGAGGGAGAAACAGCTGAAGATTGGAGAGGGTGATTTCATCTGAATAATTTCATGCTTTGACTGGCAGTGCTCAACGCTTACTGTCCCAAGACTTTGACGTCAGAGGAAGATAGACCGAGAAAAATAAAGACCCAGGTGCACTCTAATACATGAATACAATCATCTGCCCTTTGGGGAGAAGGGGGAGAGGAGGGGGCGGAACTAGCAAATGAAAATTAATTCACATTTCCACTAAAGAAATACCACTCACTTGGCTTATTTTTCAAGTAGACAAAAAGACAATCTTTATTTGTGTGTTTCTCTCCTTGCTCTGACTTCTGTGTTTACTTTTGACTGACTGACTTTAATGACTGAGGTCAGCACCCACAAAAACACCACAAACAGAAAAGGAGACAAACTCATACATGACGCTCAGACCTGGAGGCATCCTACCACTACCAACCATGGATCACAAACCAGAGAAGAAGAACGATAGAAGGACAGCATCAGTGGAATAGAAGAAGAGAAAACATTTTTTTTTTTTTAATCTTCCACAGGCTATACCCCGTCACTGCATCCCACACAGGAGTAATTAACAGTGATTTTAAATGCTACAAAAATAAGATGAAACAGCGAAGGAAGTGCTTCCCCTTGTTTGTGTTTTATTTGTGTATCTTTGTACATGTGTGTATGTGCATGCCATGTCTTTGTAAATGTTTAGCTCTGAATTTGCTTTTCTACATAATGTCTGTATGTGTGTGTGTATCTGTACACTGGTCGTCATGTTTGTGTTTTCCTCTATGTGTGTGTTCACAGTGCTTACTCATTATGTTCACTTCCTAACATTAAAGAAGTCTCATTCCCATGATACACACAAACTTTCCCTCCTCCTCTGCTCCCTCTCTCTTTGTGCTGTTCCCTTTATAGTCATGTCCGTGAATGCTCCCAAAACCTCAGAGGAACCGTCCCGTTATCAAAGACTGTGTGTGTATGTGTGTGTGTGTGTGTGTGTGTATGTATGTATGTGTGCATGCGGATGTGTGTTTTTGTGCTGCTACCACACACACCTCGCCTCATTTGCCACAGTCCATGCGCTTCCCTTGTTGGTTTAACCCTCAGACCCAGGACCACTTTCAGTCAGTATTTACGTCCATTGTGATCTGGCCTGGGCTCCGAGGGCTGACTTCCAGTCAGTTTCACCCTGTGGGTCCATTTATCTCCCGGCCCGAGCTAATCCATCAGCGGCTGAAAGCCAGACAGGAGAAATCGTGTGAGGGGAGAGGCTGAATTTTCCTTTTGATGTCTGAAAAAGTCTCAAGGAGAGTAAGAGAGCGGTAGCAGGGTGTTTCTGATTTGCCCCATGAAAAAATATATCATCATTACAAACGAGATTGATCTGAAGGTTTCACAGTGGTCATGCAACTTGAGTGTCGCCTCCTTTTGTCACCTGTCCTCCGTACATCCTTACTTCACTCTTCTCCTGCCCGCCCCACACACCCTTCCAAATCCCCGACCCGTTCATCCTGCCAGTCCGAGAGAAGGTACTGTAAGTGACCACAGTCATAATAATACAGAAAGACAAAGAGGTGGGTGACCAGTGGTACATTCATACATAAGAAAGTCATGGTTCCAAAAGTCACCCGACCCAATCAACATTAGAGAGTGATGAAGACGCCTGTGCTGGCCAGGCCGTGATAAATGCTTTGTTTAGAAACATGAATAAGACAGAACACATTCCACCTGAAAATATACACCCCCCCCCACAACACCCATCTGCACACATCCACCCTTCCACTAAAACAGGCCATGATTATACTTGTCATTTTAATGTGATATTAAAGCTTCTTATAAAAAAAAAAATCCAACTAGGGTTTTTATATCACATCGCTGTGAATATACACTCACTGGGTCTGGAAATATCAACACATATAACATTACATTTCCCATATGGCCATGTTTATTTCAATCGGTTTCCTTTTCTTTTCTGCACGGGCCGGGTCACTTATCTCCTTTCCATCTCGACAGGCTTGCTGTTCTACTCGTTGCAGTTGGAACTGGTCCAGGTAGTATAGAATTCCAATTAAAATGCAAGCTTGGCCACTTCCAATTCTTGGTTTGACAATGGGATAGCAATGTGTGGAAAAAAATCCAATTTTTGTGCATCCAGGCCTATCGCTTAATGCATCCTGCCGTGATTGGATGATAGGAATTGCACTGGAACGACAAGTTTAATCATAGCCGCGGCTACATCTACCCCATCAGTGGCCAAGAGTCAATAAACAAATCAAAAGGACCGCTTGATATGAGTGCAGAGACATTTCCCTTGTGTTTTTCAGCTGAGAAGTGCTGTTCAACCCAGAACTTGGGGGTCAGAGATGAAGCGCAGTTTCCCAGACAGCTCGGGACCAAACCCTCTTAGTCAGGGCTGGTAAAGGTGTCTGTTGCTGGGCCATGGAGGGGGCTGGCGGG
>NC_048426.1:7787105-7790051 GCF_013103735.1 Etheostoma cragini
ACACACACACACACACACACACACACACACACACACACACACACACACACACACACACACATCCACTCATGTGCAACCGCTCACAGCTCACTCTAGTGACAATATTTCACAGATGAGATGGAAGTTGCAATGTCAGACAGATTAAGTTAACAGCAGAAAAAAGCAGAATCTCCAAGACGAGCGGCAGCAATGACAGAATAAAAGAATGTAAGTTGTTTCAGTAATTATGGAGGAGGAGAGAATTTCCTTCCCCCTTAGCTAAAGATGGAATGATCTGAGTCTGGAAAGCTGCGAAGGCCGATTCTCATCCTTTTACGAAGATCTTCAAATCCGTTCCATTATCTAGGGAGACGTGTTACTACCCAGGTTTGATTCTTTAGTCAGGCTTAGGTTGAAAACTCACGAGTCAGAATCTACCTTTGAAAAAGACGTTCAGGTAGATTATCAAGATAACGCAAGTGCAGTGAAATGCCTGCCGCAATGTGCTCCCAGTGCATGTTAATCTTTTCAGTTTCTTTGAAAACGGCACTATCACAGGCCAACATGGCGCACTTCTGTGAGCACTGCGTCCTGTCTGCACCAATCTATGAGGAAGCTGTTTTCAAAGGAGTATATCTTATCAGGCTGCATGCTCTTTGGTTAAAAAATAAGGTATTATTTGGCGAGCAAGCATGCTTCATCTTTTACCACAAGGCTGATGCATAAGGAGAATTTTATTAAGAATTATGAAGTGTCTATTATTAGATTAGACTTCTGCAGTATATGCAATGGGTTTATTATTAGATTGCTCTCTTGTTTCTTATGAGCAAATCTAGCCAGGAGAATGATGTGAAGACTTGGTAACATTTTTAGAGGCACTTTCAGCTAGCTCTGTTCTCTTTCTACAAGGACAGAAGGTCTCCCTCACACCCAGTGTGATGTGATGTGATTTGATGTGAAGTGCGTATGCCACTTTGTGCCCGTGTGCATGCGCTTGTGCACACTTGTGTGTGCTTGTATGTGTGAATGTGTCAAAATCCTGGTCAGAGTGTGTGTATGTGTGTGTTTTTAGGGTGTGTAAAGGTGTTAACGTGTTGCCTGGCTGGCCTGTGAATCAGAGCAGAGAGTGTTGCCGGGGCATTCTATCAGACTCCTTATTCCCCCCCCTAATTTTTCTTTGATAGCCAATCTGGACCTTTGCGTGTGTGTGGCAATGTGTGTGTGAGAGTGTGTAGTTAGAGCGTGACTTACCTGGAGGTCTGACATACACCTTCAACTTTAGACATGCTCGCCCCACATGGTTTGGGTGAGGAGACGCTGTAAAAAGCAGAGAGGTCAAAAGAGGAGATTAGTATTTGAGAACATTTAATGAACGTGCTTTCATGGTATTTGTTTACAATAAGAGAATATAGGATAACACCAGCTAAATGCCTTTATCCATTCAGTTGATGTTTTAATTAGTTGCGTCTGTTCTCAGAAACAATTTAAAATTATGCAAATTACCACAAACCATCTAACACAGTGAACCTGGGGCTTTGAGGGCCTGTCAGGAGTGGGACTGGAGGGGCAGAGGTTGGATCCTCACACCGGAAAGACACCAAACCTCATTTATTTATCCCAATTATTTTAAATATATTTACGGAATGGCAGTGAGAGATACTGACAACATATAATAAGGTAATAACAGAGACAAAGCGGAAATTATACTGCAGACGATGTTTACCGCAGGATGGCTTTTGCCAGAAACAAGTATGTCCGTGGGCTTTGATGCCAACTTCTATTTACATGAATATGCAGATTTTTGTACATATCTTTTTATTCACTGGGTGTTACAGCAATGTAAATCACACCTAAATTACTGTCATTAACTTGAAAAAAAAATGTCAGAGGTTGTAAATCAAGGGTATGTGTTATAAAAAAGGAAGATTTTTTTATGTAAGTTAAATTTGCTATTAATGGGGCCTATTTTGTCTTGATGACATTTATTCCTTCAAGGAGCTGGATAAATTTGTTATATTGTGTCTTTTTAAGTTGTATTAAACCCATGCTCCGAAGCTTATGAGCTCCAGTTAACATACTGAGGACTTCAGGCAATGTAAACAAGTCTGAGAGGAATCAGCCCGCACACTGGGATTCAGTCACACTCACGTTCATACCTAGGGGAAATACCGGTTGTCCAATCGACCTGACTTGAATGTCTTTGGAATGGGGAAGGAAATCCATGTAAATTCCCCCGAGACGCAGGTCCTTCTCGCTGGGAGGTGACAGAGTGTTAACCACTGAGCCACCATGCTTCACTGGCTGAATGCCAAACAAATATGAGAAAAATGTTTTAAAGTTACTGTGATAGAAACTTCAAAGTAGAGTAAATGAAATTGAATGTGGGTTTTTAGTCCCACATCACTCTGATGTGAAATAGAGCTAGAGACCTTAAAGCAGATGGTGACCAACTCTCTGACCGCTCGAGCACGCAGACGTGCACACACACACACACACACACACACACACACACACACACACCCACACACACACAAGTATGAGCAAAAGTGCACACCCGCTGTTGCTTGCAGAAACGTGCGTGGAGACCTATTGGCCTTCTCCCTTGAGGAAGTCCACAAAGACAAAGCCCAGAGCGACACTGGAGAGGTTCATCATCAAGATCCACAGCGCACAGGAAATAAATCTGACCCTTCCTCTGCCCTCTCCTCCCTCTCTATCTGCCCACAACTCCTTCCTCTATTCACCCTTCTCTCTGCCCTTCACCTCTTCTACCCTTTCATGCCTTCCCTGTAGCCCACTTCATTTTCCTCAAAATTCTTCAAATCATCCAAGTAACCTCCTTACAGTGCCCAGTAAGTGGTCCCCTACAAAGCTCTCTCCTGTTGTGTGTCTTTGTTTTGAGGTTCCCTACTGATTCAATGACAAATGGCAACATTTCGGCGAGAAACGGCTAGAAGAAGTTGAAAA
>NC_048426.1:7790061-7840068 GCF_013103735.1 Etheostoma cragini
CCCCCCCCCCAAATTTTACACTTTTGTTATTTCTTAAAAGTCTTATCGGCTCACCCCGCACCTCGGTTTCCCAGCACATCCACAATCCAACGTCTCCTGAAAACCCCATTGAAAATCACTCAACCTCATCAGATGGCAGCTGGGAGAAGTAAGGGGTGGAGCAGACCTGTCAACATGTCAACCACATGACAAATACACACTCCAACATGCACACATGGGCTCACACAGGTCTGGCCACGAATCACCATCCAAGATCCATGTATTACTACGTGGAGTATCTGCAGAGATGAGTCTCACTCATTAAAAAACACACCCACCCACACCCACACACCCACACACCCACACACACACACACACAGTCATCGGTGCTGGTTGGTTTAAAAATGTAAGAATGCCACTTCTATACTGAACTGTGTGTCTGTGTGTATGTGTGTTTGTGTGTGTGTGTGCACGTGAGAGACAAAAACATGTGTGGTTGTCAGTCAAGATGATGGACATGGCCTTTCACGGACTCACAATCGCTTGACAACTGACCCCACAACCAGCTCTCCCCCTACAATACATACACACACACACACACTCCAATCTTGTGGTATACACATTCCCCTCAGGGGTCCCAGAAACACAATACTAGAGTCAGCAACTATACAACTCTGGAGGGGCCCTGTCCGCCCTTACATGAGACTGAAAACAAAAGAGTGTGTGTGTGTGTGTGTGTGTGTGTGTGTGTGTGTGTGTGTGTGTGCCGACTGGGAAAAGTGCAGTAGGACATCGGGTGGTTGTTATCTTCGCCTCTTTAGCTCGCTGACTCTTGCCTGCTGTGTCTTTCTGACAGCTTAGACAACAGACTGGGGCAAATACATATTTGCAGATACTCATTATCAAAAGTTACTCTATAAATAAATAGAGTTGGAACAAAAATGCATTAAGATTAAAGTAATGTAAAGTAATTTAATAGTATAGCACTTTAGTTTTGCAGATATTGCACAGGTTATAAAATTGTGGTACTAGATTAGAAATCAAATCTAAACACAGTAATGCCACAACAAATTGAATTTAAACCTGATTGCAATATCTGTCAAGCTATCTTTTTTTTTGTATTACATATTTTTATGCCTCCGCTGTCTGAACAAGGAGAATATCACTGTCAGGTCAGTATCTGTCCAAGGGCAAAAAACTCCATCAAGAAATGTGACGCACTTGCATGCCGACCTGAAACGGATGGCAGCAGACCCTCATCCCATTACGGGTCATGGTGAGAATGCATCATCACCTACTGAAAAGGTTAAGGTCATATTTCAGCAAGCGGTGCAGCAAAAATGCTGCTATAGAATCATTGTCCATGTGTCAAAGTCTGAACAAGTTATCAATGAAAGGTCAGGTTTAGTATGACTTTCAGAGAGTAACCAAAGTAAACTAAGTAAAGGTCTAAAGAGATAACCTCTAATTGGTTATCAAGTAAAGTCACTAGGTGCCAAAAGTTAAAACAATGTACAGTATACAGTATGTACATATTTCTGACAAGTTGTTTGTAAACGTGTGAGTTAGGACTGTCATCTCTCAGAGGAATCATTTTCTTTCTCCCATCATGTTTGTTAATTTACAGTTATCTTTTATTTCTAAACCACAGTGGACACAACTGGAGTCACATGTGTAAAAATCTAACAACAGTCCGTGCAACAGCAGTTCACATGGACCAAACTGTGGTTCATTTCTCATTGCTAAAACTCTACACACTTAGACCATGGCTTTAACCACAATGTGCACAACACTGTGGATCTACAGCATTTTGTTCAAATGCTAACACACTGCTGTCACAACTGTTTAACACACATACAGAACGGATTTGAGTCTGGTGCCTATCAAACACTGTAGATTGCCATTTTAGCTGAAAGACTAAGTAGGTGTCTTATCATAGGTGTTACTGTACAGTAGTGAACATATATGGTATTTAAATAGAGAAAGCTCAAAAAGCCTTTTTTATAAAATCACCAAATAAGAATTACGTTAATAATTATACACTGTACCGTTTGAGAGAAACAAGGAAAAAAGCAAAGATACTAATATGTCCTGGTCAGATGTCTGAGCTATAAAAAAAGTGAAAACACTATATATTTAATAAAACTGCATTCTTATTTTTTTTTCAGAAAGTAATGGAGGTGAAAGCAATGGACACACCACATTCACATTAGTATTTAGGGATGATGCAGACATCCAGTGTGATGAAGAAAACTTGCTGCATGATGCTGGAGAGAAGCAGGATGGTCACACTATTCTGTGTTACTGTTACTGTTTGAACCTTTAGTTTTTTTATAAAATAGTTTTTATAATTACATACATTATTAGACACAAAATACTACATTGAAGCAAACTTATGATTTTCATTTCTTCTTGTTTACCTTACGTAAAAATTGGTATATTGTAAATCTACATCTTTTCTTTAAAGAAACTGTTGTAACTTTAAAAATGAAAAAGTTAGTATTGTCTGTTTTGGTGTTTGACGCTAATGTTTTTACTCTCAGTGTGTTCTGAGTGACAGTGTGTGTTATCTCAGTGAGGATTGTGCCGAGCCTGTTTTGAGACATGTGTTAAGCGTTGTGCTGCTGTGAAAGTGTTTTAAATTGCAGGTGATGTGAACTGTTGGTAGTGCAGACTCTAGTTAGAGTTTTGCACATGTGGCTTCAGTTGTGCCCGCTGTCGTTTAGCAATCAAAAAAAAAAAGCAGCCTCCACACAGAAAAAAAGGCATCACTTTTTTTGTGCAGCTACAGAAAGTTTGGACATTGACAGAATAGCTTTTGAAAGTCAATTTAATGTACTTTTATGTGATTACCAACTGCTATGCACTAAACAGTTCAGATGCGGTAAATCTCTCCCACCAGCTGGCACACGGAGAAGGTGAAAACAATGTTTAAGAGTAATTTTAAGCTACTATTTGTCCCATGCCTGGTAGCGGAATGAGAGCTTTTTAACTCGGTTTAGAAAAACAGTCTCTCAGGGGGTTAGGCCCATCTGTGATACTAATACATCACTTGTTGAAGTGAAGAGAAACATCAATACAGCTAATATAAAAATGATTACAAACTACGCCTGGTGACATTTTTACCACTTTGCTGAGCACACCACTTATGATCTCGACAGACGCAGAGAGATACATCAAGAAATAAAGAGAGTGAGAGAGAAAAAGTAGGGGAGCGAGTGAGAGATGGAAGGTGTATTTATGCGCGCCTGTGGGTGTGCGAGCGACATAGTGGGCTGTGTTTGAGAACTCTCTCAATCAACCTCTGTTGATTGCATATTTACATATCGTTTATGAATGCGTATTGAACAAAAGCGTGGCTAACATGCAAACACAGACATGTGCACACGTTTCAATGCACGCGACAGACAAGCCCTCTTTACCTCCAAACACTCTTTACCTCCACACACAATCTCACACACAAACACACACTGTCTAGCTGATAACCCACAGATGTAGTAGTACTCGTGTCCAGGCCTGAACTCAAAGCCCAGGGAGAAGGGAGTGAAGAGCTGGAACTTCTCTGAGAAGCGCAGGGGTCCGTCAGGACCGCTGGGGCGGTTGCACTCCCAGCGCTTGAAGCCACGCATCCGGTGCTGGCAGGAAGTGTAGCCCTCGTGGTTGACCATAAACAGGATGTAGCGCTCCATGCGCCCATGGGACGGAGGACCCTCGTAGTAGGGACAGTAGATGTCCAGATAGTCATTAATGTTCACTGCCACCCTGTACTCTCCGTGCCAGAACCTGCAAGACACAGAGGAAACAGTGGATTCAATTGACTTCATGAATAAAAATAAAATTACAAACAAAACTATGCACAGAATCAGTGGGCGGGGGGGAGAACCTAATACATCTTCTACAATACTATGAATATTTACCACCTATATTGGATTTCCGTATGATTGCACAGCCTAGAGAAAACTGAGGTGGCTGTCCACTTAGTTCAGTCATGCTGTGTACTGTAATTATATTAAATTGTATGATCGCTGTCAGGACATTTCTTTGTGTGAACATCTTCACAGAAAGATCTGAGGTTGAGTCAGCTACAAAACAACGACCCTTAGAGACGCCACGCATTGCCCAAGGACGCTTCCAACAAAAGCTTTCTTATAGAGAGCCTTTATACCACCAGAGTCATGGCAGTTTGTAGCAAAAACATCCTAGAAGGCGTTTACTATTTAATAAACAAGAGAAGGTTAGAAAAATCAATAATTACCCCTGGTTATGGCAAAAGTTTGCATAGCAACCAATTTTATTTTAATAAAATTTGCCAAGCTACAGCATGCTTCATGGGAATTACAAGCATGTTTGGAACATAGTCTTTTGGTCCGCTTGAATGAGCCTTTTTTTTTATATGATACTCAAGAGAAGTAGGTCATGTGATGGTAGAGAGCACACATTATTATCCCACCCCCTAAAGCAGTGTATACAGTCTGGGGTGAATGCCCACTTCCGTACCCAGTTCCGTACACACGCGGCTCACTGAGGGTAGCATGATCAATAGAAGTGGGTCAGAGGTTGCTGAAGAAGAAATATCATACACACATTGTAGAGGGTGCCCTTGCTGTATTCCTCCTAATGGCAAAGGCTCAAAGAGTTTGTGAAATAAATGCAGGTAACATGGAAAAATATAAGTTGGTGCTTGAACTCAGTTGCTGACTCCCCAATCTGCAGTTATATTAAAAACATATGGCATTTTTCCCTTACATTGTACAGGACCTATTTATGTTCATATGGCGATGCCAAAGTTGCTTATATGGGAACTGAACTTCTGTTTACAATCCCGGAGTCACTGGAGTGAAACAGTCTCTCTTAAAAAGACTGATGAGACTGCTGATATTCTATATTTCTGTTATTGTCAACAAAAACCACTAAAGGGCTCCAACCAACAATATGTTGTCTGTCTCTACATACTTTGTGACTTGTGTGTCTTGTCTGGGGCTCTCACATTTGTTCAGAAGACAAACCTTTACAATGAATACATACCTTCATCTATAAAAATGCATAATACGTTTTATTTCCCGCTGTGGATCAGTACACAAATAATGGTGCCCAAATAAGTGTTTCTAGCTGCAGGATTTTAAAATCAATTCAAAATCACACAACAGTGCCCAGGTTTATAGTTATGAAGGAACATGTCACCCAGTGCAAGGGGATAGCTTGTTTATGTGTGTTTAATATTTTCATTATATGTTACTCGATGGCACAAAGGAACACGCTTCTGTATATCTGCCTTCAGGCTACCCAGACATTACTTATTCGAATCAACATGTTATTTGTGGTGTGACAATTACACTCTCCTGTTTCCTTGTAATCTTTTCTGATTTTACTATATTATATGCTTTATTCTTTTTATTGTATGATGTGTTGTTTTGTACTTGGTTCCTGATGTAAAACACTAAGGATACCTGCTGTTGGCTTTAAAGTGCCATATAAATCAATTTTGATTGATTGATTTGTTAGCAATAAGAAAAATATAGAATACTGCAATACCCAAGTGGAGAATCCCCAATGTGAAATGTATGGTATCTATTACTGCTGTGGATTCATCGCCGGACCACATCAACACTGTGACTCAATTACTGACTTTAAAAATAGACTTACACACTTATCTCTTCAAAATGGCTTATAGACTGACTGACTTTTATTTTTATTTAATTTTATACTGACTATAATTTTAATGATGTTTGTGAAGTTACCTTATGTGTCATGAGGCGCTTTATATAAAATGTATTATTATTATTATTATTATTATTATTATTATTATTATTAGCAAAACATTCCTAACGCTGAAACTGACCAATCAATATTTCACATTTAATGCTGCAGCATGACTCAAAAATGTAGTTGTCTTGTTTAACTTAAAATACATAGCTTTGTTTAATGCATACTTCAGCGTTATGTTTGCACCCTTCAGTGAGAAATTACAATACATGATTTTTTATTTTTTTTATTTGATATTTCAGATGTTTTTTATTTACTAGCTCTTCATAAATAATATGTCCAAGGGCTATGACTTGATAGATAATCTTTATACTTTATTTTGCTTCTGACCCACAGTCATTTAAAATTCAAGTTTCACTTTGAGACATTCTCCAGTAATCCACCAACCATTTCAAATGGTTGTTTAAAAAAATCCTAAGTGGGATATGGTAGTGTAATGTCTTGGCAGGCATGTGCACGTCTGCGTTTGCAGCGGCTGCTTCTTCTTCTGGTGTGCGTCATTAAAATTGTCACCATGGCTACGATCAATTTCATTACAAATGTTCCGCGTCAAATACATTTTTTTAAAACAGGCTGTAGCGTGTTATCAAATCTTGCTTCTTGAAGCTCAGTAAATTTGAGACGCAGGAAAATGTCTTCAATCAAATGAGCATAAACAAAGCCAGTTGTCGGTCAATCTCGATGTCTCAGACGCATGCACACACACACCCACAAAGACACAAACACACACACAAACAAACAAACACACCAACACGCACTGAGCTTTTTAAACAAATTCATCATTTTCCCCCTCACCCTGGCAGTAATTGATTGCTTAGAATGAAGATATTTTGGTCTAAACACTTTTGGTTAGTGGGATATTTAGCTTTGGGACAAATTATCCCTATAACGGCAGTCCTACCCTTCTCCCAGAGGGCAAATCAGGAAGTGAGTTAGATGTGAAATGAGCGCCTTCATGCTTCGGTGCCCTATCAGAGCGAGTTCTGCAGGTTCTAAAGGGATCCTTGAACAGATCATTTAGAGGCATTGATCCACTGGGGAGCTCCTCTCGGCTCTCTCTGCTACCAATCAACTCTGATTAACAACTAAAGGGGAAAGGCAGAGAGAGAAAAAGAGGGAGAGATGCACAGAATGTGAATAAAAGGGCTGAAAGAAGCAGAAAGAAGAGAGGGAGGGAGACAGAGAGAGAAGAGGTAGGGGAGGAACTGAGATACGTGTGGAATGTGGACAAAAGAAAGTGAAAGAAAGAGAGGAGGGGGGCAGAGAGGGATAATGAAATTGCAAGAAATGAGAGCAGAACAAGACTGAAAGAAAAGAATAAGAGAAAAGAAAGAGCAGAAGAGGAGGAGGAGGAGGCCAGCTGGAGGAAGAGCAGATGGAAGAGGAGTTTTTCATTTCAATTTGTACGACTGTGGTTTTCCATCTGAGACAAATGTGCTTTGCCTATTGATTATGCACTGATACATTTATGGATGACTACCATCTGACTTTACTTTGGGCATACAATGATTGTATATGTGTGTCTGTGTTTTTGCTTGTGGTTGGCTAAATGGTGGCTTGGTAAAGAGGGTCTCGATGAGTGAGGATGCTCAATCCAAGAATGAACTAATGTGCCAGGATACATTAAGTTGTCTTTTAAGCCACTCAGCGCCCTGCCCTGCTCCTGTGACACTGTCTGCATTCCTAATATGCCCAGTTAGAGGTGTGTGTAGGTGTGTGTGTGTGTGTGTGTGTGTGTGTGTGTGTGTGTGTGTGTGTGTGTGTGTCACCCCTATGAGCAGCACATGCTGGTGTGCAGTTATGTGTGATTGAGTGTGTGTGCCTGTTCCCCCTCCTCTCAGGCTGTATGTCATTTGGAATTAAACACACACACTGCTCTGGCCAAAAAAGACATGGGAATGCACTCACACTTACGGCATTTCTCTTCTTCACAGAGTTTATGTGTGTGATGTGTGTGCGTGTGTCTTTCTTTCAATGTGCATTTTTGTGATCACAGTTTGCTTATAATTTAAACCCTATCAACATACATTACAGTATTCTGTAACACTCGAGATGAAGGGGTATGCATGAAGCTTCCATCACACTAATAAGAACTCCAAATTCAGGGGATTATTCTCTGTAGGATCATCATTACATGCGAATGTATCACATTGTCATTTGATACGTTATAAAATGTAGATTATAGCCCCTTTGAAGACCCTACTGTGTGTGTGCAGATTAGCAATTTCTGACTTTGGTGATCCCAAGTTGTAGTATCAAAAAAGCAGACAACACAACAATTCCCCTCAATCCATCCAACCAGAGGGTATTGAGAATTCATGGCCATAAAGACACACACATCCTATACAAACTGTGCTGGTTTTCTCTGAGATTGTCTCATATTTTGACAAACAAAAACCGTCCCCAAAACTTATCCCATCCTAATTTGACAGATGATATAATACAGTGGGCTTTAAGGTAGCTTACAGCAAATTACAATGCAAAATTGTAAAAGTTCCATAGATCCTTTTACTCATTCTGTGTAAACTCGGAACACCGGGAAAAGAAATAGTGCACATACTTCTTATTTTCTGGGTGATAAAACTTGATTATCTTTCATTTCCAGAGAGAGATAGCTTTTTGTATTTCTGCCATATTGACAGTCAATCTAATTTCTATAAAACTACAAAAAGGAAGAACACTTGATAATTAGGTTTAGGATAGAATAGGAAGACAAATCTTTAAAACTTTATATTTTTTTGCTTTCAAGCCGAGCAGTGTCTTTATGGAAAGACAGAAGGGGAGCCTGGGTAGAGCGTGTGCCACATGAACAGAGGCTCAGTCCTCGCCGCAGCAGCTGCAGGTTCAATTCTGACCGGTGCTGATGTCATTGCCTCTCTGTCTCCCTTTCATGTCCAAGCTGTCCTATCAAATGAAGGCCTAAAATACCAAAAAGACAGAATCTTATTACATACCCATTAAACAGATTGATGTTGAAGTGCATGTTGTTCAGTACGTGTTTTTTTTTCAGTTGTCTGTTCTTCCGCTTCAAGACATTTCTTTTTTAATATTGTCTGTGTGCAAACCTGTGCAATATGATATGATGTTTGCTTTGTTTCTAATCCCCTGATGTCTCACAGATTCTCCTCACTCGTTCAGTGCAATTGAATTGTCTGGTGAGGTTAGCCAGATGCAGCTGAAGGACTCATCTTTTGGCTGCTCAAATGGATGTAAAAGGCTCATTCTGAGGCTTAGACCACAATCAGTGGAAAAGAGTCTGCGTAAAAGGGATTTGTGGTATTGTGTGCGCACGTCAGGATGAAGAAAATAGAAATTGAGGAGTTTAAAAGTTGAAATAAAATATTAAGAGGGAAGGGAGAAGTCCAAAAGTCTAAGCGTGTGACTAGATGTGTATTTATGTACAGTGGATGTGCGTACAGTTAAGAGTGTGTGTCCGTGTGTTAGTGGCCACTGTGTGTTAGTATTCTGGCACCACTGAGTCATCAACATCAACTCCCAGCATCGCTGTGATCAAAGCTGGTTGGAGAAGCCTCGGATGTTTACCATACCTGCCTGCATCCTAAACAGCAGGCCGGATCCACCAACTAACATCAAAGGACGCTTCGCTCTCTCTGTCTCTGACTCTCACCATGTCACTTCTCTCACCATCCACAACTTTCTCTTTTACCCCAGCTTAACTAGAGCTCCCTCCGTCACGCTCGCTGATACGGCATTTGTGCCTGAAAAAACCCCCGCAACACCGCCCTAGGCGTGGGACGTCAGTAAACGGAAATGTTTTCCATACGCCATCGTGTTTTTAGTTCAAAAGATGCTTCAGAGAGGAAACTACAGGAAAAAAAACGTTTTGACCTACAATGTCTGGCAGGGTCGGGCAAACACCCATGTGAACAAAAAAGACATTATGACAACCTCTGCTTTATCACTGTATGCTCTTTGTTGCTCTGTGGTTACGTTATCATATAGATAATAAAAAAAAAAGAAAAAAAAAAGGGTACTCAATGGAAATTTTACCCACTATGGGGCAACTTCTCAGTGGGTACCTGTTGTTTCAGCAGGTGCCCCAAAAATGACATATTTCTAAGTGACAAAGCCATCTAGTGGCTATGGTAATTCCAAAGAGAAAAGGAAGAAGCCACTTGGGTTTATTAAAGAGTGACTAATTCTGTGTAGGGAGCAGGGTAGGATGAATGGATGGGTCAACAAAACATTACTTTAACACTGGAGACAGCTGTTCAACAGCCATAATCCTTTTCTAGCCCTGGTCACGTGTTTATTATCGTAACCATGACAACGAAGCTGTAGAGAAATATTCATCTGAACCCAAACCATGATCTTTCCATAAAGTCATTTTATGTGCCTAAACCAGAGACTGTCTAACCGAGACCAAGTCATTTCCAAGACCAGTGTATCGAGACCGAGACAAGACCGAGTCGAGACCAAGACCAGACCAGTGCGAGTCCCACAATGCGTAGTCCCGCACTGTGTTGGAAAAACATGCTCTGGTTTATTGCCATGTCTTTAAACCAATCACAATCGTCGTGGGCAGCACTAAGCACCGGACAGAGCACCTGTGCCGCTGCAAATTAGCCTTGGGAATTGAGATGGAGACAAGACCGTGTAAAAATGCTGTTGATTCAAAGACGAGACCTTCAAAAAGTGGTCTCAAGATCAAGACCGATCCCCAGTACTACAACACTGTGACATAAAATCATAAGTCATAAGATTTATTGGTAGGAAAATAATGCAGTCCTTCTGATGGATGCTTCAGATTCAAAAACACAGTTTGGAGTTTGAGATTTGGAGTAAGATTTGTTGCATGCACACAGGAAGCGCAATTCACATTATGCTGATGTCATGACGCTGTACCGCTGCCAACAAATGTAGCAATTTACCAGCAAAGGCAACGAAGATGAACGCTGACTGTAAGTAGACAACAATATGAACAAATCACAATTTAATTTGCTAAGCACATGTTTTATGTGGACGGAAATGCACTTAGTCTGCTGAATTTATTTGCTGTGAAACACAAAATTTAACGTAAACTACACTGTAAATAATGGCTTTGAAATCTACGGTTATTTACTTTAGATTTAACAGTAACACTACTGTATATGATTTTTATTGTAGAATGCTGTAAAGTTTACATTACAACCTTGTTGACGTGACAAAATCACAGTTGTCAAAGTGTTACAGTTGAAATCACAATAGTCAAAGCATTACTGTAAATCAAATTATAGCCACTATTGTACTGTAAATAGTAAAGTAAACTGCTATACTTTTACTTTTTTATCTTGTGTTGCGTTTAGTTGTTTTGTATTTTACAGTAAATACATAAAATACTGTATATGGAAGTACGGTACCTTTACTGTAAAAAGAATTCACCAATAAGTTGCTTTGTATTTTACGTTAAATGTGTTCAAGTGTATGTTTGCCGAGAAAACCCCTGAACTTAGATACTGCAGTAAATTAAAAGTAAGCCATTGGAATAGCCAAGTAAAATCTAACTCCCTGTGCTCTTGGAGAGTAAAACAACATCTGTGTTGCTTATTCAACACATCACTCCATGTTTCTTGGAAAAAGAATCAAGAAGAACAGTTGGACAAATCAGGTGAGCATCGATTTTCAGTTTTTAAACACCCGATTCATCTTCACTTCTCCAGTTGAAGGCAAAAGTTGGGAAAGTATTGACAACTTCTATCTGCAGGCACAGTGGGTGATACTTTCTGCTAGCAGAGTTTATTATCATTCCCAAATTGACAGTAATGAACATCCGGTTTGCTCTCTACCAGCACAAAGAGATTACCATTATCACCAGCTCAACATTGGTCAACTCCAGGCGCAGTTGGCCAAATGAAAATATGGATTTTTAAAAAATGTAAAATTACATATTGAGCATCAGAACTGTGCACAATTTCACCTCATTTAGCTTTTTGGCAGGAAGCAACGTGTTTCTGTAAGTAGCCTCAGTTACATTGCGGTCTAAGTCTGCTCAGTCACTCACAATGTCTCTCTAATTATCGCCACATTACTCTCCGGTTCTATCTCTTCGTCTTCATCTGCGCCCGTCTTCAGTCTGTCTGTTGTTCTTCCCCCCGCTTCTTTCCCTCAATCTTCATCTCTCCTCCCTTCAGATTCATTTACTCGCTCTCCTTCCTGGCTTTCCCACCAGGAGTCCTGCAGCATCTTTTCACTTCATTTATTTCTTCTCCTTTCAGTCTTCATTTCTCCCATTCACACACACACACACACACACACACACACGAACACACACACACCTTGCTAAGACTCTTTAGTGGCTTTTCTCTCAGCATGAGGTGTTCCTTTCTCATGCTGTCGTCTCTGCCTGTGACACCCGCAGCATTGCTGTTGATGCTTAGTTATATGGGGAAAAGTAAATATGTTACCTCCCCCCAACACAAACACCTGCTGAGACACACGTACCTGCACATAAATATATCATATTGGACACGCGTGAGCTGAGACTTATTAGCACGTACTGACAGAATATGTTAACACATGAGACATGTGTACATCTACATCCACACTCTCTCACACACACACACACACACACACACACACACACACACACACACACACACACAAACAAATACTGGGATTCATAAACACAGATGTTAGTAAGGTTAATTAGCTCTTGATCCTCACTTCTACATTAACACATGCACAAAAAACATAACAAGAAATAGACACAACATAACACACATGAATATCATACTGTACGTTGTGCACTGCAGCAACACACACACACACACACACACACACACACACACACACACACACACACACACACACACACACACACACACACACACACACACACACACACACACACACACACACACACACACACACACACACACACACACACACACACACACACACACACATTCCCAAGCTAAAGTTGTGTTGTTTTGAGTTCCACATCTGTCATTTTGAATAATGTTGCTCATAGATCACCGTGGTGACATTCAGCACATCTGAAAGGTTATTATGTATTTCTCCAAGACGGGCAACATGGCCCCCCCCACCACGGATTAACTGCCGCCTGTGCCAATCCCTGGCAAAATCAAACACACTTTTGCACACATGCACAAACAATGTAAGACACAACAATGTTTCCCATCATACATACAGACACATACAACCCAACACTCACAGCCCTGAATTAACATAACAAAACCTGTCAGATCTCTAGATCCCCCAGAAGGGTAATGGTAATGTGGTAGCTAAAATACACACACAGAAAAAACAGAGACAGAATAGACCCAAAGCCAGACAGCCACTGACGGATGGACAAGCAGGATGAGTTAGTCAGACAGATGAGATGAGAGCTCGGGCACACACGGCACATCTGACAAGCTGACAGACAGAGTGCATGATACGCCTATATCAGCCTACTTGTTTTGTGAGGGCAAATCGCCGTGATTCAGCACCGGCTTTGGCACCGTTGACAACGTAAACAGCAGTGGGACTGTATTGGTATCGACAAGGTTGGCCTAAAGTGAAGTGTGAAGGAGTTGATGGCTGGTGTCCGAGCACACCAATAGGAATCTCTGAACGCAGAGGGGCGGGCCAAGACAAGAAAGGATTTGTGTCAGTGCCCTGCAGATATGTCACGTATCCAGAGAGTCGATGTTTAAAGAAGGGAGAAGAACTGGCTGATTTAATTTTCATTCCATCAATACTTTAGATTTTATGATGCAGTTTTAATGAATTTTTTTTTTAAACAGATTTTTCTCTTTTTCAGTGTCAATCCACATCACCACCACTATTTTGCAAAAACACAAATTCTCTTTCGTTTCATTCCTTCGTACTTCACTTTTATTATTTTTCCACAAAACATCCAGCCCATGTTTGGCCAGGACAGCAACATTTGCCTCCAAGGGGAAGAGCTGCAAAACCAAATCCTCCATTGTGTGGCTCTGTTATACATTCATGATCTTTAAAGGTCCCATGGCATGAACATTTCCCTTTATGAGGTTTTTTAAACTTTTATTAATATGCGTTCCCCCAGCCTGCCTTTGGTCCCCCAGTGGCTATAAATGTTATCGTATCCTGCTCTGTCTTAGAGAAAAGGAAAGCTCAGATGGGCCGATCTGGAAGCTTGCTTCTTATGAGGTCATAAGGGGGTAAGGTTACCTCCCCTTTCTCTGCTTTGCCCGCCCATGAGAGAGAAACATCATGGCTTTCAAACAAGCAAAGTGGCAGTTGGTCAGGGCAACACCCCCACCTTGCCCCTGTTCTCTCCTCCTCAATAGCTACAAACTCAGAAATGGCACATGAGTACAGCTCATTGTGGGACTGGCTCTAGTAGCTGTTATTCTGCACGAAGGCTGCATTTTGGGAAAGAGACCATAGATATGGTATTAGGGGACCACTAAGGTCTGTATAAAAGCATCCAAAGAGCACCATGACATGTGACCTTTAACCTCTACTCTAACACCTCAACCAAAGAATCCTCAGGTCTGGCAACTAAGTGCTGTTAAAAAGCTTCATAGTCCAGGTTCGAGAGAAAGGGGGTCATACAGTACTTTGAATGCTTAGCTTAAACTAGACTTTTTAAGTTATCATTCCAATAGTGACAACAGTAATTGGATTTTATTTTTGTCATACACTCAGTTTATTAGGTACACCTAGATGAAACTAATGCAGTCTAATACAATAAATATGAACTTCATGATGGTTATAATGCTCTGTTTTTGTGTTAGCTGTTTTAAAGAGGATCTTGGAGGATGTAGTTTGAGGAGCTGAAAACTTATGAATGGATTCATAGGGTTTTAACTCTGTGATTGACAGTTTGACAGACTGATGGACGGAATGACAACAGGATTATGTAATTGACTGATTTAGCAAGCCAAAAGACCCTCGGGCTTGCTGGCCCACTGACTGAGTGACTGACTGGCTTATTAACTGACCACCTGAATAACTGACTGGGTGAAAAAATGTGGCAGGCCAACTGTCTGTCTGTCTGTCTGTCTGTCTGTAGGAGTGTCTGACTGTCTGACGGTCTGATTCACAACAATACAGTAATGTGTCAAACTGACTAACTGGCGGACTAACTCATTAACTGTCTGTCTCGCTCCGGCATCACCCTCAGGCTCAAAGATCTTCATCTAATATAGATGGGTTGATCCAGATTGACGAGGTGAACTAATCCATGTAGTTTGGGTCAGAGCGCTTGAGCCTCTGTGGATTGGAAGCTAAACAGGGCAGAGGGAGCAAACGGGGGAAAGCTCGTGTATAGATTGCTGTGCAGCACCTCTAATGAGTAATTAAACAGTTGAATGGAGTCCAATTAAGATACACGCTGGGTTTGCAGGCACACACACACACACACACACATATCGCATGTGTCGACGCACAAGTAAACATCAGCATGTAAACCAATTCAAAGACACACATAGGGAAGCATGCACGCTCAAGCTTATAGTCACACTTCTAAGAGCAAATCAAAAATAGAAACACACACACACACACACACACACACACACACACACACACACACACACACACACACACACACACACATTAGCGGAGTCGTATGTGCTGAATGTATGTGGTTCTGAATGGAGTGAAGGTCAATGCCTTCTGACTCAAATTAGCCAGCAGCTCTTACACTCCCTCCCTCCCTGTCTCATTCTCTCTTTCTCTGCTCTCTGTTATTGTCTCTCCATCTTGATCTCCACCTCTTTCTCTCTCCAATATTCTGTCCATTTCTCTTTGTGTCAATCTTTGTTTTTCTTCCATTCAATCTTAGTGCCAATTCCAAGGTGAAAAAGCAAATTCCACTTTTTTTTTCTTTTTTCTTTTTTCAAACATGGTTAATGTTAACCTGATGAGAACCTCTAATGCATGGGTCTTCAACAGGGGGTCCGCAACCCCTAGGGGGTCCGCGGAGGTACTGCATGGGGGTCGCGAAAGTTTTGGTTGATTAGAAATTTTTTTATATTCCCCCCCCCCTGCAATTTTTTCCACTAATTGAAATGTCTTTAAATACACATTAACATGAATTCAACACACTGTAGTAAACAGATAAATGGAGGCAGAAGATCTTTCAGTCATCAATGCACACATTCAGCGACACACAGGAGCTCTTTCAAGCTGGGCACCGTTTCATTCACAACACCTGTCCCATCAACGAGGAATCAGAATCAGAAATACGTTAATAATCCCAGGGCGAAATTACTTTCGCTACATTACTCCATATGTAATAGAGTCTAATACATATGGAGTAATGTAACGAAAATATTGAACGCGCAATAATGTGTACAGTTACACATGGCACTATAGGACCAGTTTGATATAACACAATTTTATACAATATATATAATAAGGGGGTCCTCGCTCCATCTTGCCATCAGTTTGGGGGTCCTTGACCTGGAAAACGTTGAAGACCCCTGCTCTAATGGTCAGGTGAATTATGACTCGCAGGAGCAGAAGCATCACACTGTTAAAGCCAAATTATGCTTGGAATTAAAAAAGTTTGTCTATGTGCTTTCAGGCTGAGGGGTGTGTCCATGGAGTGGCCTCGGGGGACACAAGACACCCCTGACATCTTATTGGCCAACACATTATCCTTAAATACGATTGGCTATCTGCCCGGTAAGAGGCAGGACCTTAGTTCCAAACAACTGTTTGATGAGTAAACTGGACTTTCATTTATAGACGTAATTCAGTCTTAAACCCGAGAGTGAGTAACGTGCCGCAGGAGCGCCTAGTCTGCCAAAGACCCAGAAGGTTTTATTTGGAGTGGCGCAGTTAAAGTGTGAAAACTTTATGGATGCTCCCTTTTGATTTTTATTTATTTCCTAGGGTTGGCGGGGGAAAAAAATCGATACAACATAGTAGTGCAATATTTTCCATGGCATTACTGTAGAAATACATGGATGCTGTGTATCAATCTTATATTATATTAATTGCATATAAGAAATGAAAGTTTTTGTACTAAAATAATTAAATCAATTGCTTTTTCAGTTTACTAGATGGTAGGGCTAAGACGATTAGTCGACATCACCGATGACGTGAATGCGTCGCGTCTAAAAATAACATGGCTGCCTCCAGCAACAGTGCAAAGTATGGATTCCTTGCAAAAACCCGTTGAGAAGAAGGCTCCCAGACGGTCTTCTAAAGTGACTCTTAATGTCAACAACAATGTGGTGGTCTGTAGGCTTTGTAAAAGGATCCCTGAGTCAGGATAACGGCAGCAAAACACTGTAAGTTCTGCTCACTAATGCCTCTCCAGCTTCTCCCATGGCTCACGCGTACACAGCATGTCCTACACTGACTGGAGCGTGAGGTAAACCGCGCTGCGTCTCCCCCATCTGTAGCACTGTCTTGCATAATTGCTCAACCAGGCCAGATTGGTTCAGAAATCTCACACATTTTTAAGGTTTTTATTTGTGTATTCCTCCTGAAAGTGACTGGAAATGTTAATTGGTTTTGTTGTTGGATTTATTTGATACGTATGAGTTCATCTGTTGCTAAAATATTTACTGTAAGATTAAAGGGAGAAGAGCTTGGACATTAAACAAGAGTTTATTCATTATTACTGTTAAAAAAAGCAAATACGTGCTACTCTTTTTGCACATGCTTGGTTTACTTTAAGTTTCTATTTTTGGATTCTTCCTGAAATTGATTTTGTTTTGTTCTTGGATTCATAGCCTACATCTAGCTTCAGGTTGCACCACAAATTCATTTTACTTGAACAGTGGTAAAGTTTTAAACAAGTTTAAGAAATAGAGATTTGAACCTTATTCAGATTTGTTTATGTAATTTGTTAATAATTGAGCAACAGGAAAATAATCGATAATTGAAAACTGAATCGTTAGAAATTTGCAATAAGTTTAAAACCGCATTAACATCGTATTATGACAATATCACATCATGACATAAGTATTGTGACAATATTGTATTGTGACATAGGTATCGTGGTAATATCATTTCGCGACACACATAAGTACTGTGATAATATTGCATCGCGACATAAACACTCTGATAATATATTGTGACAAAAGTATTGTGATAATATTGTATCGTGGGGCCTCTGGGGATTTCCACTCCTATTGTTTACCATATAAATAATACACACATCCCATCAACACAATTACAACAGGACGTTGAAGGTGCTGTAAGCAATGCCCCACGTGTTTTAGGCCACAACATTTGTTGTCACATAGAACAAACATCTCTTCACTATCCACGAGCTGCCTGTCCCCAGAACACACTGTTAAAAAAACGCGTCTCTGTAGACAGCCCAGGGTCTACAACCGGCAACAAGAACAAACTGGGCCCACCTGCACCACGAAGCATACACACACAGTGTTACAGCGTTCCAGCCAATAACCAACAAGAAGGCTTTGGGGGTGGGGGCTGACGGGGGTTAGTGAGCGGAAGCACAGAAGGGAGGTGGAGGGGACGGGATGAGGAGGAGGGAGGGGCAGCTAGTCTCGTTTGAACGTCAACAAGAAGTAACGTCACCCAACATCGCACCTTTAAGTAATAACATTTCTTGATTTAATTTACAAAATCAACTTTCTTATTGACATCTTAAGAATTTTTATAGGATAATGAAGCCTTTGCTTTGCTTCCACTCAATAGCCATATACAGTATGTTAGTGTGGCCTGCACTTTTTATATCCTTAAGCATTTAGATGTGCGTTACCAAGGCAACGCAACACTAACCTCCCATCAATGTGTCCTTTTTGACAAAACGTTAAGTGCTAAGGGGATGTAATCAATATCTATTAAACAATTAAATAAAAGTACAACGTTTTAGGGCAAATAGTATTTATTAGTTCCAATTATTAATATTCTTCATTTGGAGAACTGTCTCCTAAATTGTTACATATCAAATATCAGGGAGTCCCTTTCTTCTTCACTTTTTCTACAAGTGTGGCTGTCTCTGTCTCCTCTCTCTGTGTGTTTCTTTCTGTATTCCTGTCTCCCACTCACTCCCCACATCTTGGAGTAATCCCACTGTGCCCAAACCCTCTTTTCTCATCTTCTTCCCTGCCACTGATCTCCCAAAATTCCACCCCCCCCCCACCCCTCTTCTGTCTCCTTCAAAGTCTCCTCTGCAAACCTTACATCTCCAACTAGACTCTTAACCAAAAAAATATGTTCTTAAGGCTGGTACCACATCTTGGTGATATAATGAACACTTTTTGCATAGGCTCAAATGTAGAATTATGCTCAGATAATTTGCGTAGGCCCTTTACAGAATGGTCAACATGCTACAAAACCAGCACACTGAAGCACATTTTTAAAGCAACACTCTCTACTCTTGTTTTTTTTTAAAGTCCATCTGAAGTATAATTGCATGCTTTTTTCCTGTAAGCATACACATCTGTTCTGTTGATTACGCTTCCTGTGACCTCATTCAAGAAAAAAATGAATTCCCAAAAGGGAGAAATGTATCATTTGTAATTTTTTTCTCTTCATGACAGCATCCCCTTTCTGTGAGAGCAGAACTGCCCTTAGTTATTTTCTCTACATAAAGCCAATCACATTACTGCATTTTTAACACTTTCAACACAACGGGAGCCATGACTTTGAACTGCAACCCACGTTAGCTTTCTAGCTAATATCTCCTCCATGTCTACAAACAGGGACTTTTCCTGGATCCTGTTGACTTCATGGGATGTACAAAGGTAACCGGGTCTACTTTCTACACAGAGAGTTTGCATGTGCAGGTCTTTTAAAAGGGGGAAAAGTATATAGTGGAGCAGCTGGATAGATCAGCAATTGTTGCAATGCATCTATTTATTCAAAATAATTACATCCAAAGTCCAACTAAGACTCACACCGGAAGTCTGGGAAATGACTGACCCCCACACTGACCTGCTGCATGGTTATATGCAATTTTGCAGTACTCATGTTACTCCAGTGCATGTTAATAAATCGTCAGAGTAACCTGGTTTGTTGTGTACATGTAAACCTATACTGATTGTCACTCATGGTCCCTGCTGGCTCAGCTGTCAATCAAGCAAAAACACCCACTCACAGATGTAGAGGCTAAAGGAGCATTTCTAATCTATTCCAAATACCATTTTCCTTCCTGTCAAAAAACAACACATGCATATAAGTAATGACTTTGAAAATCACTTTGAAACAATTGACTGCTATCACTTATTGTGATTTCAGAGTCATTATAGGTCATTAAAGAACCACTGCTACCATGAACAAAAACCACAGAAGGAGCTTCTTTATTTTGGTGCGTAGTTCCAGTTCCTCTCATCATCTCCATGTGTTAAGTCTAATCGTTTTTCTCTCTCTCCACCTCCTGCCTCTACCAGCCCTTTTTGCTCTCCCTGATCATCTTCTTCCACGGTGCTCTTCTCCCCAAATTTTCTTCTCTAACCTTTCATTTTCTCTCTCTCTCTCTTTCTCCTTCCATCTGGTGTCTTTCTATGAGCATTAATCACAGTGCCCAAGCACCATGACCAAAACAACTCCACAGAGACTCGCTGCTTCTCTCTCAGAGTCTCTCTTCCTCAGTCTCGCTCCTTCTTTTCCTCACTCTGTCACACACACACACACACACACACACACACACACACACACACACACACACACACACACACACACACACACACACACACACACACACACACACACACACACACACACACACACACACACACACACACACACACACACACCACACACACACGTGTTATGATTTCAACTTGGCCTTAAGCTACTATGGTGATGGTAGAAGGCTTTCATCCATCTCATAAACATACCGTTGTGTGCAGAGAGCTGATTTTCACAGAGAACACTCAAACTACGGGGGTACAAATTGTGCAAAGATGTCCTGCAGTAATGTTTTTCCACACAGTTTTTTCGGGCCCATCCATCACCGCCGAAGTCAATGCAAATCACTAACTGAGTCATGAATTTAAGTTATCAAACGGACCCTCAATCTTTTCCCCCTGACAGCAGGCTATGCCATGATGGAGGCTGCAGCAGATTCCGCTATTAAAATTCACAGTTGGATACACATCTGGATGCTGTGAATCCCTTGACATTCTGAAAGGGTTGTGCTCAACAGCTCACCGCTTGTTGATGAGGACATTTTGGGTGACATGGCTGTGATCAATATAGCATTATGAAGAGGAAGAACCACACAAACATATGTAACAATGAGGAAAAATGCCACATTACCCAGCTCTGGGATGATTATCTTAGTTGTAGCTGAAATACGTCCAGGACTCTGACTGAGCAAATGCCAGGAAATACAGACCAGTACAAACCAGCACTGCTCAGTTTTATGGAGCATTAAGTTGCAGTAGTGTGACTTCTACATTTTCATGAATTTAGTTTTTTTTCGACATGCCACCCACAATTATTTCTGTCGAAAATATGTGCCAGGTGATGCCAGTGAGAGGCTTGAGGGCAATTACTTTGCAGCAGTGTAGAGTTGACACAGCATCTTCAGAAGTTGTCACTTTCTGTTGCCTAGATTCTGCATTTTACAGCTATAATTTGAGGTCCTATCCCTCTTCAAATATATATTGTACATACATACATACATGCATACATACATACACAGTAGTGTGCAAAAGTCTTAGGGAGGTGTGAAAAAAATGCAGTAAACTAAGAATGCTTTCAAAACTATGAGTAATTGATAGGTTGTTATTTATGCACACGTGTATTTAACTATTCTCAGGGATCTTCCGGGGCAGAGTCAGCGTAAAGTGGACACTAGGTTGCAGGAATAGATCGGAATGTGTAAAACTAGTAGAAATGTCTCACACAAAAGGAGTCGTTTAGAAGGTAGCCCTATCTGACAGAAATAGATCAACTGACTGGTGCAGGACAAGAAGACTATAAAAAAACACAGTTATTCTGAAGTTCAAAGGGGTCACTTGTGTTTAGACATCCGTATGTGTACAGAGGCAGATCACTGTGTCGCGAAAGTTTGTTCAGTGTTTGAATAAAGCTGCAAACGATCTAAAATCTATGGACTCGTCATCTTTGAAGTCTCTATAATCATTTCCTGATCTTAACGCTTATGTCAGTAATGATTGTCAATTTACAAAATGCAAAGTGAGCAAACAAATATCAATCAATATTTGTTGTTACTAGTAGGGATCGACCAATTTTTTTAGTGCTGATGCTGATACGGGCTGCCAATTTTCTTGAGCCAATATTTGGAGCCGACACTGCTTTTCTCCCTCAATTTACACCACAAAAATGTAAACCCTGCCACAATGGCTTTGTTTTCGGAATCAGTTCTGCAAATCCTTCAAAAAAAACCAAAAAAAACCAAAACAAAGATCAGTGTCACTTCTGCAACCATCTCACATTCATATCACCCAAATTATGTGGGCAATGTGCATCATATGGATGGGGGCGCTGCATGTGCTTAATTTTGCAAGGGTAAAAGCCTTCCATCAACATCTACAACACAGCCTGGATGAGGCATTGCTTCCTGACATATAAGATAGATATAATCAGGTCATCACTAAATGTCCTTTGTCAACACATTTAAATAGTTTAAGTAAACAATAAACTTGAAAAGTAGCCATTGGAATAAAGTGCTTGATTTGTAATTTAAGACTGCTGCGGTGCTAGTGGAGGAGGGACAGCATCTCCAGCAACACAGAGCCACCTGTAGAGTCCTGTCTGTAAATAATGCTGGGAAAAAAACTGTTGGCGAACACAGCAGCCATGTATCAGCTGATGCCAATGCACATGAAAACGCAAATATCGGCCCGACACATCAGCCGGCCGATAACATTGGTCTTTCACTAGTAACTTCCCTTTGCCTTCAAACCAGCATCAATCATCATAGGTTGCACTTGCAAAAAGTCGGGCATTGAGGATCATTGACGCAGTAGTCGGCTAAGAAAACTTGGTGCAGCAGATGAAAAACACATCAAGCTTACTTCCCTAAGAAATACAAAGTTTTCCAGCAGTGACATCAGCTCAGAACTGGCAGAAACCAGTGGGACCCAGGTACACCCATCTGGAGAATTCTGTCCAGAAGTGGTCTTCATGGAAGAGTCGCCGCCAAAAAGCCAGACCTCCAACATGGAAACAAGGCCAAGCGACTCAACTATGCACGAAAACATAGGAACTGAAGTGCCGGAAAATGGCAGCAGGTGTTCTGGACTGATGAGTCAAAAAAATTTAAATATTTGGCTGTAGCAGAAGGCAGTTTGTTTGAGAACAAGTTTGGGGCTGTATTTCTGCAAATGGAGTTGAAGATTTGGTCAGGATTAATAGTGTCCTCAATGCTGAGAAATACAGGCAGATACTTATCCATCATGCAATACCATCAAAGAGGCGTATGATTGGCCACAAATGTGTTCTGCAGCAGGATAACAACCCCAAAAATAAAGCCGATGTCATTAAGAACGATCTTCAGTGTGTAGAAGAACCAGAAGTCCTGGAAGTGATGGTGTGGCCCCCACAGGGCCCTGATCTTAACCTCATCAAGTGGGTCTTGGATTACATGAAGAGACAGAAGGATTTGAGGAAGCCTGCATCAACAGAAGATCTCTGGTTAGTTCTCCAAGATGTTTGGAACAACCAGCCGAGTTCCCTCAAACATTGTATAAAAGTGTACCTGGAAGAACTGATGCTGTGTTGAAGGCAACGGCTAGTCACACCAGATATTGATTTAGATTCCTTCTGCTGTTTATTCACTGCCTTTTATTAATTGATGAAAATAAACTATTAACAATTTCATTTTTTAAAGCATTCTTAGTTTACAGCATTTTTTCAAACCTGCCTTACACTTTTGCACAATAACACACACAGACACATACACCCACGCGCACACACACGGCTGAGAACATGCGAGTCCATCTAATAACCCTTTCACACTGGCCATCTAGCTTTTGTCTGCAGTGGGAAAGATAACAATCGGCATTCATTCCCAGGACAAATGGCTCTGCAGTAGCAACAGGTTATTAATTAATTATTATTATCATTATTATTAGTAGTATTTATCTGCTTATGCTCCAATCAGCAGTGATGGAAACATGACAACCCAGGTGGACAGGTGATTTCGACCCTTTCCGAGCGTGATACTATGATGACCATCACTATGACGTACATTGAATATGTCGATAATTTCTTTAATCTTGGTCGCATATTTCATCCATCTCTGCAAAAGCAGCGCTCGAACATTGTTTCAAAGTAATCCGCACCAAGTTTGGAAGAGAGACTGAAAAGGTAGCGGATATAAAATAAGAAGCAAACACCATAACACGTGCTGCTTTCTACTGTTTACTAACCCTGTTGTCTGGCGCGTTCATTACGTCCAACATGACACGCCGGAAAAAAAACAGAAAGGCATGCTGGTGGACTGCCAGTGGGAAAGGTTTTAAAAACAATCATATTCATGTAATTAGGGTGGAAAAAGGGTATTGTAGACAAAACAGTTTTCTGTCAAACTCAAATGCATCGTGTGGGTTTGTGTTATCACTAAATTAATTATCATTTCCTTAAAACAAATTGGCAACCACCATGACTACATGTCTAAGCAGACGTGATTGATGCAGATTTTCAAAATCTGCCTCATCTCCCTTTTTTATTTAAAAAAAGATATTATGGCTTGACGCAGGGTATTTTAAGTATGTATTGAAGGTATCTCCACCTATCACACTCTACTACAACCAGGCTCCACCATGTTGCCAAATGACTTTTATCTGGTGCCAAACAGATGACAACATCGCCGTGAGCAGTTAATCAAACTCCAAGGCCAGTGTTCATCAAACGGCTAAAAGGGCAATTTTGGACTCAAGTGAAAGATAACAAAAGAGAGACCCAGATGTGTTTTTAAGTTGGCAAAGAGTAGTTTCATCATGGATCTGAACAATTGATGGGACCTTACACAAATTTCCCTTTGGTTTTGGCATTCATTTGGCACAGTTTAAGCTGGCATTATTTTGTTTACAATCACTCTGCCTGCATCTTCACTGTCTGCGCTTGTCAGTGAATGTGGTAGTTACTTCTCCTCATGTTTTCTTTGATGTACAGCACCTCGTCCAACAGGAGCGATTTCCTCTTCATTCTAATTCGATTAGAACTGGTACGAGTTTATTCCTAAACCTAGGAGCATTAAAACAAAGCAGAGAATCAAAGATTTTGTAACTGTATCAAGCATCTCATTACCGCCATCCACATCCCCATTCATATTTAGACGCAACAAAAGATATATATCCTGCTACAAAATAGCTGAAAAGTTGGTAGTTAGACAGAAGTACAAAGAGTCATTGTGCTATCAAGATGATGCACCGTCTCGCTGCATTGGTGTGAACTGGCAGCTGTCGGAGCATTGCAAGTAACTGAAAGATTAATTTTGTTGCTACTCTCTCTCACACTCACACTCGCACACACACACACACACACACACACACACACACACACACACACAAAGAGAACAAAATCCAATAAATAATAGCTATCCACAACTCTTTATTATTTGACAATAATAAAGCCTTTCGCTATAGTATTCAAAAACAATTTCATTCCCCATAGAATGTTGTTGTCTCTGAAAACCACATGTTATTAATGCTATTGTACCGGTGTATCCTTAAATTCCTTGAGCAGATGCTTATTCAAAGATATTTTGGCAGAAGAAATTATCTTTGGCTGAGAAACACTTAAGCTTGTGTTGTCAGGTTTCACTTTGACCTTAAATGATGGTTCTTGGGTTATACTGTATTCAAGCCAGAACCAATCCACAGCGCAGTTACAGTAATTAGTGTAATTAAATAGCAGTCTTGGCAGCAATCAGTCTGAACAACTTATCTTATAGAGGAATTAGATATGCTATTACTTTATCACACATTTACATGGGCGGACAGATAGCATTTAAGTCATTGCCTACAGAAGAACTCATCAGGAGCAAAGTCTGGCATAAGTAAATTCCCCCATGCAGATTGCATGTGTCTAAAAGGTAATATTCCAATAATTTTTGTTATTTGTTATGCTACTTATTAACATCTTGGGTTCTTGACTGGTTGTTGTCATAAGAGTAGCTCTAATACAGTAACAAAAGACATGAGTGCAATGATTTTGCAAACGTAAGTTACAAAAACCGTGGGGGCTAAGCATCCCTTGTCCTTAAATCCTAGTGATGTCCCAGTCTTCCAGTTCCCTTGAGAAACCTCCAAGCACCATCACGGATTCTACCATCATCTTTTCTGCAGCCTAATGGTAATGGATTTAAAGCCTGTGCTAACCTATGAGTCAGAGTCACCTTGATCATGGCTCTCACTTCATAACAGCTTAAATGATCACCTAATCCAGGTGACAAATGGGTTTGAATAAAGCATGTTGATTTTAAATTACCCACAGGAAACACTTATTTCCATAAATAGGGTGTTTTGGTGGTGAAAATAGTGGTGCTCCAAAACGTACCAGAAAGATGATAAAATACAGTCGATAAACCACTGTATTTTAGCAGCCTGTAGAGAGAAGAACCTGGAAGCCTTTTTATGTACGAAGCTACCAGGCAGATGGAGGGTTAAGTTTATCTCTGATGAAATCACTGCAACACCAATTACATTTGCTCAGTTGCCTCTGGCCCTTTTCAAACACTGATGCATTTGAAATTAAATCGAAATGATTTAACTCAATGGTCAGTAACATGTCAGAATGACAGGATTTGGAGTCACGTGATTGGGTCAACAGAGATTGTGGCTTAAGGCATAGCTCCTGGCCCACTTTTGCCAAATAGTTGTGTTACATGGTTCCAACTCTGATATTGTATCACTTACTAATCAATAGAGTTATTTACAGCAGAATGGCAAACAAGAATAAAACCCAATGCAATAATTTGGCTGTCATTGCAGAAGCATTTTTGGAGAAACAGAAAAGCTACATCAAACCATGTTTTTCTCAGATTTAGTCTCAGATTGGGGATTGGCAATGATAAGAAACTAACTGATAACCATGCCCAGCTAGCATCTCTTACTGCATGCCTTTATCAGATCTGATGTGGACAATCTAAAAACTATCGTGGAAAGGAACTCAAACACTCTTGATAGCCATGGCCACGTTTTTCAAGAGCTAGAGGTAAAGCTAGCAGCATGCTGGCATATGGAGGACAGAAACCGGAGATGCAACATCTGCATCGTGGGGCTGAAAGAGGGGCTAGAAGGCTCTAATGCTATCCAGGTTCTCTCGCGCTCCCTGCCTAAATGGTTCCCGAAATTAACAGTTGTTCAGATATGAGAGCCCACCGAATTTAAAGTGATAGCCCAAAGGAGGACACCTCTACTAATCGCACGTTGATTTTCCACATCCTCCACTACACAAGCAGGCAGGCAATCCTACAGGCTACGTGGAAATATACGCCCGTTCAGGTAGACATAAATCTTTTTCCAGAATAGATTTTCTTTTTGCATACCCTCAATTATTTTATTCAATTGGTAAAGCGGTGTTACTTCCAATAGCACTATCTGACCATAAAGGGGTCTTCTGTCACCATCTTAGACCGTCTGTCTCAACTTGCTGCTAGATGGCGCTTTAATACTTATTTATTGAAATATGAATCCTATATCACTCAGTTTATAGCATAATTCCAGATGTTTGCAGACATTAATGTTGGCTCTGTAGAATACCCCAGGATATTGTGGGACATGATAAATCATTTTATTAAGAGCAATACCATACTATTCTGTTCTAATTCAGAGGAATCAGCTAACTTGATAAGACAGACAAATTGCTCCCTTTAGAGGAACTAGATTGGCAGTACAGAATATGCAAAAGGATAAATACCTGGACTTTCATGGGATCCCCCCGGAATTGTATGCAAGGTTTTGGGAACAACTGATTCACTTCTCTATTGAGAAGGGTGAATTTTCAAAACTTGGACATTGGCTGAAACATATTCCCATATAGCTTTTACCTGGCACACATTTTCTCCATTATTCAACAATGCAGCACTGCTGATTGCTGGGAGGCCTGTAACAGCTCCACAGTGGGAACAGAGGGGGGTTCATTGTCTAAAAGACATTTTTAGCAGGGTTATCTCGTTACCCTTTTCTAATATACAAAACACATTCAATCTACCACATTCCTCTTTTTTTCTTTTACCTTCAATTAAGATCAGCACTCAAGGCATATAGTGTCACCTGGCAGAGGGCTCTGCCCATCCATCCTGTCTGGCAGTTATTTACATGCAGCCAAAAACCTGTGGTATGGTTTCAGGGGTTTATTAGTTGTTGGTGATATCTGGCTGCTCTGTCCTTCCTGTTGAGGATCTGGGTACGCGATTGCCCAGGCCTGAGTATCGAGCTTGACTGGCATGATGTATGGTCTAACATTCCAGAAGTATCAGCAGATTCACTACAATTTCATTCATAGGACATATCTCACCCTGGTGAAAATGCATCACATGAAGGTAATTAACAGTCCTTTATGCACGTATGCCCACTAAAAGTTCAAGGTACACACTGTACAATATGTACCTAGAGCTTTTAGTGGGCACATGATCTGGAATTGCGCTCCTGTTGGTCAGTTGTGGAACAATATTGCATCCAAAATATCTGCCCTGATTTATGATACTGTACCTGTTACTGTCAAGGATTTGATCCTGACTGACCTGTCAGCCCTACAGCTCTCTAAAATTAAAAAAAGGACTTTGCTGGACTCAAAGAGGCCAAGGAAATTGGTTGAAAACCACCTCATAACTTGTCTATCTGTACTTGGACCCTTTCATTTCTGGATGTCATATACATGGCGCTCTCCATGGCTCACATAGGTGGAGCCCCTGGAAGGTTGTCCCAGAAAGTCCATGCTGTAGATTTGTGCTACGGCCTTCTGACTTCCGTGTGTGTTTGGTTCCTTTTGTCTTGTGCCGGTCTCCCTGTCAATGTCTCGTTTTTTTGTTGTGTCTGTCTGTTTCTGTGTGTCTTGTTTGTCAGCTGCGGTCATTGTTCTTGCTGTTGTGTTTTTGTTGCGTCTCCCTCCTTCCCATAATTCCTCTCTTTGTTTTAGAGGGAAACATTTGATCGCAAGGAAGGATTGTGGGAAAAGATGCACTGTGCCTTAATTGCTGTGTGTAGTGTACTTTTCTGTATTTTGTCATCTGGACAATAAAAAAAATAAAAAAATGATCACAAAAAAAAGAAAGACAGAATTTGATGTTTTTATCAGGTTTTATCCCAGATCTGGTAGCGTTGCAGCACATTGGTCTTTGGAGGATCTGTGCTGTGAGGAGTTATATGGCAGAGCAAGGGTTAAGGCTTTAAAAGGATGATGTGTGTTCAGTCTTCTTTTCAATGTGAAGAGAGAGCCAGAGCTTTTTTTTCTTCTTCTTTTAAATGGGAACACAGCTTTTCTCCACCGGTGGCCAAACCTTGACCCTCAAACCGGTCTCGAAATAGGCATTCGCTAAGGGAGAAAAAGAAAGAAACACACTTGCACACATAAAGCCTCAAGCCTTTCCTTTCACCACATACACTTCCCCTTGCCAGAGCAGGGATGCATATAGAGCACAGACAACCACACACACACCTAAAATGTGCACGTAAACACACAGGTCTGTACTTTTTTTTGTTCTGGGCAGAAGGTAAACTCATATTGTCGATTGCTGAGTAAAACACACACACACAGTTTGAGTGTGTGCGTTACTGTCTTTAACTCCCCAGCTATATATATCTGTTCTGTACATTGCTCCGTCTTATAGTACAGCATGGTTTACTGTAAGTGACTATTTTCAGATCAGTCCTCCAAATGTAGAAAATAAGATAAATATAAGTAAAGTCAAACTTTTCCAGTGCTGCCATGTTTTAAAGTCAGCACAATACACGTACATGAAGACAAACAATATGAAATACTCTGAGGAATAAGTTTTTTTTATTTGTTTTTTGTTTTTTAACCTCTCAGTTCGGTTTTAATGTCATCCATCGATGTAGCCTCTCTCCTGCAGCTACTCAACAGTGAGGATTGGGTCTATAAAACATTAACAAGAGAAATGCGGCATAGCAGAGGCATCTTTTGGTATGGTAACTCAAAGCTCACTAATACTGATTCAGCTAGAGGGAGCGAGCCTATGCTATGATTCAGGCAACAATCTAGTTTGGCTGAGGATGGATCTCAGACTTTTTAAGTGTATGCAAACAAAGTCCTGGTGCTTAAGCTCTTGAGTCTCTCCTCATGTTACCCCCCTTCATCTCCTCTACTTCCCCACTTCTCTATCCTACCTTCTCCTCGGCTATCCACTTGATGCCAACGGTAGCACACAAGGCTCTGCATCAGGCCAGCATAACAGGAAGTGAGTCCAGACTGCGACAGGCTGCCTCTGGCTGGTCGACAGGGTTTACAGCTCCAGTGGGGCTCGGTGGCTGTGGCTGGCTGTATGAACAGCTGCACACTGGGAAGTCGTGACATCTGTATTTACCACCTACTCAAAGATGTAGCCTTCATAGAGCTCTCAACTTTTTACTGCCTGCATTTCATGCTGCAGTGAAATACAACAGTTGTTTTGCCCCTCAAGAGGAGTCAATAGAAATTTTTTAATTTTGTTCTGTTTTTAGCTGTCTGAAGGCGTACAGTATGATCTGACAGGCAGGTAAGGCTTTTCAGTTGCAGTATGCCTGCCATCTTCCATTTTGTTCCATTATAAAATACTGCATTAATTCAGAGCTTCAGTACAAATTATCTGAGAAGTTTAATGAATGTCTGATGCCAATCTTCCCAACACCCAGCCTTAACAGTCAGTCAGTGCGTTTACATGCAATTTAAAAAGAAAGCATTATATCCCGGTTAAGGCAATACCCCAATTTCTCAAATGCCATTTTAATCCCTTACCTGGTTTAAATTGAGAGAGATTCAGACAGGTTGGTCACGTCGCATCTACGTCATCAAGCTCAGTTTGAGGCCGCGCAGTACGGCGCCGCTGTGTCCATTCATTTTACTTTCTATGTCATGTACAGGTCCTCTCCCCTGTCCGATTGGCTACCCTAACATTAACCACTTGAGGTCAATGCCTAACCCCAACCAATTCAGCTGCTTTTGAAGCATGGCCATAGAAGGAAAACGTTTTTGGCAAACCGGACATACGCCACCAGCACGCTGTGAGGCGTGGTTATGTACTGTAGCTATATATATATATACATATAGTATAATGAGCCAAACAAGTTGTCAGTCATCTAGCGGGAACACTATGCTCTCCTACGCTGAGACAATGTGTAAATTAAACATTACGTTGTAAAAATTTGACTTATTCCGTGATAGGTCTGTGTAATGTTGGTCAACCAGAAGAAAACATGTTGTGTGTTTGGGAGAACTGGCATAACCCGGTTATTCACTTAACCGGGGTTTACTGCTGTGCATGTAAATGCACAGAATCAGGATTCCTGATGGACAGTAAATAGCATTCAGTAAATGATTCAAATGTGTATGATCTCAGTTTTAATTCACTGTGATCGGGGCAGATATTCAAATTACAGTTAAATAATGGAAAGGAGAATGGATTTTCACTTAGGTTAAAGATCTCCTCATCCCAGAGTTCAGCAACTTTTTCATTTAATTGAAAACCACTTCCTGGAATACAATTAATTGAAAAAGGAATAGAGCCTTAATTTGGAACTAAGGGCCCGTAACTGTGGTCAGCAGTGAGACTAATGGCATTCTGCTCAAACACAAGAGCCTGAAAAGTGGACTGAGAGTTGTTTGCCTAAAATTCCCTTGGCAAAGCGGTCATTGATCCTCAGCAGCAAACTTTGCAGCCCTGATACAAACAGAGACTAAATGGGGTCACAAGGAGAAAAAAAAAAAAAAGAAATCTAGATTTTAGTTCTTAATAGAATGTTGGGCAGCGGGGTAAGCTCCACGCCTGAATAATTCACTTTAGCCAAACTGTTGCTTCGGGTTCCATTCATTTTTAATGCTGTCTTTTGATGTTGATTAATTAAGCAGTGCAAGCGCTGCTGTTTCTCTGCCGTCTCTGCCTCTCGCACGCACGCACGCACGCACGTAGACAACCACACTGCTGCTTCTCCCTCGCCTCTATCCCTCTAAACCCTAAAGCCTTAACACCCCCATCCCCCGTTCTCTTCATCCTCCCTGCTCCCCTCTCCTTCTCAAACATATTCACAAACACACACTCATACATATACACAAAATACACACAAGCACCCAGCCACAAACAACCACACTTTGCGCACTGTTTTTGGGAGACAGACACACACACACACACACACACACATACACACACACAAACCCCCCCTAAGCCAACCCCCAAAAGTGTTAAGATCCCTAAGTCTTAAAAGTCTTTTCTTTTAAGGCAGGAGGAGGATGTGTGTGTTTGAGTGTGTGTCTGTATTTGTGTGTGCGTGATGGGGGAGTGACGAAGGAAAGGATAGATGTGAGTGAGAAAGGAAGGGGGAGGAAGTGGTAAAGGGGAATGCCTCTCAGCAAACACAGTGGATTAACGGAGGTGCATGTGTGTGTAAGAGAGAGAGAGAGAGAGAGAGAGAGAGAGAGAGAGAGAGAGAGAGAGAGAGAGAGAGAGAGAGAGAGAGAGAGAGAGAGAGAAGGATGAAATTATTGTCAGAGGCTGTACTGTACATTGCAGCTTGGGGGTTGGATGTTAATTAGAAGACATGCCTCCTTGGCTGGTGGTGGGTTTTTGTGCATGTTCGAGGGTGCGCGTGAGTGCATTTGTGTATGTTCGAGCATGTGTGAGTGTGCATGCTCCCTGACTCTTTCATGTGTTATTAACCAATGAAGAGAAGAGCAACTGTGCACCATCCAATCAGCACCCTGAGGTTTATAAATAGAATTTAGCTGACTGCATTCTAACTTCTTCTTAAATTTGCTCCTCAAATGACACTTAATAGCAACGACCGCAGGTCTAGGCAAATCAAAGAGAAAATGTAAACTGGGTATGTGTCTTATACATGCCCTGATTTTCTTTAACACAGGGGCTATAGAGGAGTCTAACTGTACTGGTGAGAGGAAACTGTTTAAAAAGAAAAAGTACTCAAGAGAATAATAGAAAGTTGTTACGCACACACACACACACACACACACACACACACACACAAGCATATAGTTGCAATTTGTCTGTAATATTGTGATAAAGTACTGAAAGGTAACATTTTACATCACTGTATAGCCTAGAACTTAAAAACACTTAAATACACTGCTGATAACAATTCACCTGCTAAAAAATATCCCATACATATATATATATATACACACACACACACACACACACACACACACACACACACACACACACACACACACACACACACACACACACACACACACACACACACACACACACACACACACACACACACACACACACACACGAGAGAGAGGCTTTAATGCTGCAGTCTATAAATACTTGGCCAAAAAGCTCCCCTGTCATGTTACATTGATCTTAGCATGATGGTGTGAGCCTTCCTGATTCCAGCAGTATCTGTGTTGCACAGCTAAGTGCTATAACAAGGGGATGGACACATAAAAAGAAAGGAAGGAAAGTAAAAAAGAGATAAAGAAAGACGAATATGAGCTCTCTTTAGTTTTTTCCTCTCCAAATTTGGCAGAAAGTAAAGGTCTCACGGTAAAGGTCTCATTTATCTTGGCCAATGATTGTCCCACGTGTGCAGGCATAAAAGGGAAGAAAAAAAAGGGGGGGGGGGGGGGATTCTTATCAGCAGCTTTTCTTACAAGAAGCACATACTTTATCAGTACGTTGCAGCCAAATTCGACAATAGGAACTAACCAACTAAATTAACTCTGAATCCTGTCTAAGGCATACTCATGGCCATCATTTTAACAAGTCCTCCTCCCCTATCGTGTTGTTTGGAAACACAAATCCAAAGGATACACAACCAGAAAGCAGAAACATTATCTGTGCAACAAATACAAATGCATCAAACATACATAACACCAGTTACAGAAGGTTAAATCATATATTTATTCCAATACCTAAGTGCAAGATATAAAAGAAAGAACAAAGACAAGATACGAAGTAGGACAGAATACTAAACAGCACCTATTCTGAGCTTAAAGTGCACCCATTACCTGCAGTAAATCGAACAAGTGACAAAGTATGCACCAAGTGAGCTGAGCTCTTATCACTTGCACTGGTTGTACCAATCCAAATGGTTTCACCCACCACACGCTATCTGTGTGAAAAAGCCACGATTGTAACCATTTCTCAACCGGCCAGAAATGAAACTCTGGCAAAATATATCTGCCAGAGTTTCATTTCTAAGTGAAGGCTTTTGTCAGATTTCTGCAATTGGTTGCACTTGTGATTTCGATGTGTTTCTAAGATCAGTTGTCTAAAGTGTGGACCTCATGAGATCCCATATTTGGCCTAGAAATGTCTTCTGTGCATCTCTTGCAGATGCTCTGTGTGTTTGCGTGTGTATATGTATGTCGGTCTTTGCCTGTAACGTTACGCTTATAACTTATATCTCCCTCACAAAAAACAGCCAATAAATTACTACAATCACAACAAAGTACTCGACTGGGGAAGAAACTTTGACAACACCAAATACTTTCATGTATTTAATGTCTTTTCCCAAAGTTGACTGCAGCAAGATTTTGAAAAATGTTGACAACGCTATGTACAGCCTTGGGAGAAGGTTCAACGGCTTTGACTTTTGACTGTTTTGCTTTAGATGATTACTGGATTTAACTTTAATAACCAAACTTGTCTTCGCTTTCCTAGAACAACAGCAGATTGCTTACATGGACATCGCACTAGAGAGGAGACAATGCCGCAGTCATTAAACTGTATCATGCAATATTGTTCATGAAAAAGACAACACTAGAATGTTTTCTGCACACACACACACACACACACACACACACACACACACACACACACACACACACACACACACACACACACACACACACACACACACACACACACACACACACACACACACACACACACACACGCACACGCACACGCAAAATTGTCTCTGTAGGCCAATTGCTCTGTTTCATGGGGTTGATTAACACAGATATGTGCTGATTAGCTCCCATTACGAGCCAAATGTGTAGCGCAGTGCCATGAGGCAAATATCTATTTACTCCACATTTTAATAGTGATATTTTGTGATTAAATTCTGAATGTGACACATTCTCTATAAAAGGTAAATATAGTGACACAATGTCTTCCTGATGTAGAAGTAGCATACACTGTGAGTCAGTAGTAGGCTAAACAGTGGAGTTGCATACGAAGTGGTTTGGGGTCTTTCTGTAAGTTGTTTTGGGGTATGATTTGATTTTGTAGAATTCTACAAGCAGCAATACCACAGGCCAAGTAATCATCTCGTTCCTAACAGGCACATTTTCAGCGGGCACTGTACTAGTGATTTAACCAAACAATGCCAGAGTATGAGCTAAACTGTCTCTGGATAATAAGATGTAGTGACTATGAGACTATGAGAATTTGTGTATTTCTGTTGGTTTAAACTGCTTTCATCTAACAGATAGATTCACTGTGTTATGATTTGGCCATTTCCTACACAAATTTAAGGTTTTCCAACGGAAAACACCTGGAGTCCCTTTATTGTGTCATTACCTGCCATACTGTGCCACTAACTGTTAAATATCTAAAAATATCAGGCCGATCATAGGCAGAGTGGGGTGGGCTATGCCTTTGCCATCCTAGGAATAATCAAATAAATATTGCGTCCTAGACTCAGCAGCCGACTGCTTGGTAACAAGTTAGTCTTTGGACAATCTTTGGACATGTTTTGGTGCTTTCTTTTGCGGGCAATTCAGTTCAATTTTACAAGAAAATGTATTCTGAAATGTGAAAGGGTTGGACAAAGACAGGGACAGGAGCTTACTGGTTGAGTGGATGTCAAACCTTCAAAACCCAATCAAGGTAAGCATCATCTTACCTTGATCGTGTACACTCTTTGACGTATACAGAACCACTCCACTGTGCCCACAGGAAGGATCTGATGATTGCATAATATATGTATTGAAATTAGAGTTTCTGCCAAAAAGCCTGGGTTTTCTTTTCTAATTTTGGTTCTGTTTGCACTTTCTGTTTGCACTTTGTCAACAAAGTCAGAAGTCTCAGAGCTCCTTTTCTCACCCCACAAACAAGCTGTTTGCTGCCATTCACACTCTCACAGCATGAAAAACAACAAAAATGCCCTGAGCTGGATAATCCAACACATTAAAACCCTAAATTTGTTTTGTCAAATGTGCCCTTTTCATTGTGCTGCATTATGTTGTCCTCTACTTACTGTCCATCACTGGTGACAATTACTGCAGAGCAATGAAAAAACTGGAACCAAATCAAGGCATCTGTCAAAAATCAATCGGATCAAGTAAAATAAATACGTACCATCACAGTTCATCTCATTGGTGGATTGATAGGTTTAAGAACGCTTTCAGAAATGTAAAGCCAGACCGGAACATTTCAGGACCGTGGTCAATGAAAACGTGGGCAGTAAACAATTCTGATGTTGTGTAATTTGTGTTTAAATTAACATCAAAACAATGATTAGCATATTCATATAAGTCAACCCTGAACTAAGAAGGGTGACTAAAGAAGTGATTAAATGTGTTGTCATGCCGCTTGAAAATGTGTTTGTCAGTTTGTCACTGTTTTAACTAAAGAGAACTCACAAAAAGAATGCTCGCTCTAAAATCTCATAGATTACTTTAATACCCGATTACACATTGACCTCTCTTGCATTGCAGTTTAAGGTCAAAAAGTGTTAGTGTTGTTCTTGTTGTGTGGAAAGAAATGGGCCAATGACCCATGTTTGGAATCCTCACCCACAGTTTGGAAGAATCCACGATTTCTAGGCTTTTAGAACACGCACAAGAGAAGGAAACCACCCAAATCGTGTGTGGAAAACTGTGTGCAGAATCCAGGATAAAAAAGAAGAAGCTGTCAGGCTCACAAAAATAAGTTTAAATGCTTCTAATGGAGCAGAGCGGGCCGTACAGTATCTCTTTGGTGCACGCTAGTAAAAGCTACTTTTGGTTTTGCAGTCGGAGTATCTCAGAGAGTCCAGTGGGCCACTAATGGTGTGGCTTGAGAACAGAGTGTATCAGAGGAGAGCGAACAGAGAGATCACAGAGATCACACAGGGCTCTCTCTCTCTCACTCACACACACACACACACACACACTCAACTCTGTGACGTGACTCCAGGAAGCCCACACCTGACTGACCATGTCGAAATGGTGAAGGTTTGACATGTGAGTGTCTAGGTGTAGCATGTGAGAATCACTGTGTGTGTGCGCAGTCCCTCAGCAGGGGGATAACAGCTGGCACACTGAGAGCCCCAAGAAGCTGCAGCAGAGGGGTTTGATCATTATGCAAACACACATGCTCTCACATACACACACCACAAACACAAAATCTAAAAAGTGGCACGTCTAAACTCACATGTTTAGAAAATACTGTCATAAACATTTAAAGCCTGAGAACTAATTACAATATGCGTAAAATGAATATGCATAATGACTATACCCCACTTTCACTGATAAAGGAAAAAGCTTGGAGAGCAAAAGCTGCCTCGCAAAGTGTGTGTGTGTGTGTGTGTAGGTGTGTGTGTATGAGGGAGCAAGAGAGTGTGTGTTCCTCTCTTCTCCCTTTAATCTGCGTATAGGGGCAGTGGTGGGAATCTGCACACCATGCTAAATCAATACACTCTTGCCTGCTTTAGTATGCCTCCATGTGTGTGTGCGCGCTTAAGTGTGTGTGTCTTAGTATGCAGCTCAGAGGGAGAGAGAGAGAGATAGAGAGAGAGAGAGGTTACATAAGAAGAAAGAGGGACACACTTAAGTGGTTCTGACCTTGAGTACATCTCCCTCCCCTCCCACACCGGTCCACCCCCCTGCTACCGGATAAATAAATAAACTTTTTTAAGCCTGATGTGCGGACATGAAGGCTTGAAGTGTGTGTGTGTGTGTGTGTGTGTGTGAGAACATGTAGCTGATGTGTTTGTTCATATAGATTAACAGTCTCAAAGAGAAGCGGCCTCAAACCGAGGGGATTCTGGGACACTTCCTTCCATCTCCATCTCATCTTTTTCTCCTCTCTTGTGCTGTCTCTTCATCCTCCCCTCCTGCCAATCTTTCCCTAACCTCCTTTTGTTCTCCGCTTGTCAGCCCATTCTTCTGCCCTGCTTAGTTTGGCCCGCTTCACTCCGCTTAAATCTATCTCCCCCCCCCCCTTGTGTATCTCCTCCATCCATCCAAATCCGTCCTTCTCTTGCTTAGATTTTCTTCGACTGCACTTCTTTCATCTCGCATTCCTTTTTCTGCATCCCTCCTTCCGTCCATCCTCATCCCACATTCTGAGTGACCGCTGGTCCCTCCAGGCAGTGAGCACATCAGACTGGCAAAGCTCTATCTTCCATCACCCGCCATCTCCCTTCCCTCCACACTCTCCATCTCTTTCACTCGCTATTTCGCTGTTGGCAGCATTGGCAGCATGACAGTGCTTTCCCAGGGCAAGGCCTTATGTAAACAGCCCCATGGCACCAAGCAGTGTGTGTGTATTTGTGTGTGTGTGTTTGTACATGTGTTTGAAAAGGAGCGTTACATTTTCTAATGTGCCTTTGAAATTAAAAACAAAAGACAGGGACTAAGTGTTTTTATGTGTGTTGCATTGTGTGTGTGTGTGTGTGTGTGTGTGTGTGTGTGTGTGTGTGTGTGTGTGTGTATGCATGTGTGTGAAAAGGAGCGTTACATTTCCTACTATGTGTGCCTTTGAAAATAAAAACAAAGACAGGGACAAAGTGTTAGAATTTATGTTGCATTATGTGTGTGTGTGTGTGTGTGTGTGTGTGTGTGTGTCAGAAATGGCCGATTATAGCTGTGGAGGTCAAAGCTGCTGATAAAGTATACAGATAAGGTTAGGATCTATCTGTACCTCCCTTTAAGAGAGTGAAGCACACTCACTCGCGTTTCCTTTCTTTTATTCTGCAGGCGTGTTTTGTCGATTGAAGATGATACGGTGCCTGCCGTTTGATTGGTTGACAAAGCTGTCTTTGATTGGCCCTCCCCCGGGCCCGTCCCAGCCACGCTCTCGGACGACCTTCAGGAAAGTTTACCAAACTTTGCTTTGATTTGCCCCCTCCTTTTCCCCTTCCCTCCTCTTCCTCCCTCTCCTTGTCTCCTCCCTCCAGTCTCCCCCTGGATTCCCCACACAGTCGACAGCCTCTCCATGATAATGAACGGCGGCTCAATCTGTACAGCTGACAGAGCGCAGGAGGAAATCATAAGGCTTCCATAGTGAGCGCTCCTTTATTGCAATCTCATCTCAATCAGCAGCAATCAGACCATCTAGGCCGAAATATTAGGGTCATGCTGCCCTCCCACCGTACGGGACGCAGCAATCGAGCGCATGCAGCGCCAGTCTGGAGTTAAATGTAACCATGCTGATGGCTTAAATCATTTACGGTGCCATTTGATGACGATGATGATGATGATGATGATAATGATAATGAGGATGATGATTTTTTTCTGTGATTCTAAAATACAATGTTGAGCACTGTGAGAATGGTGCAAATCCTTGATGGAATCATGTAGAGTACATCATAACTTTGTTCAAACAATAGTGCCGGGATGAGCCTGGTCGTTCAGAATGTACAACAGAACAACAACAACACAGTCCCACGCACACAAATTCATTTTACAACAATTTCTTCCCCTAACTTTCTTTTCCTTTTCTGTCCGTCTGTCTTGGTGGTTTAAACGCGTGACTCTGTTCCTCTTTATGAAGACGCCAGTTACAAAGTGCAACGAATTTGGACCTCTACAGATTCTACAGGAAAGATTTGTGAACATCTCTCTGCTGACTCTACAATAAACTCCCCCTCTCTTTCTCCCTTATACCGCAACTTTGAGTGTTACCGACAGAAAGGGAGAAAGACGCCTACTGGCATCTAAAGATAGCTGGAGAAAGCCCTTGTGCCGCTTTGAAGTGCTAATTGATGCTATCGTAGTTAGAATCAGAGAGAAGTCCTCGGCCGCCGCCAATTTGTTTTAGTTTATTTTCCAAGAGGAGTAATCTTGATGTATGACTTTGATCTGTGTGATCCTGGGTCTCTTCGCTTTTTCAGTGCTGTGTTCCTACACGTCTTGCCCAGAGCTTATTAACCTTACCCTTATTTACCTTACCCCTTATTATCTGACGTTATTGAAGCTTATAAATTACTTCCCACTGTTGTGCTCAATGTCAAACACCTTGGTGTCCTCTAACCTGAGGGAAATGAGAGTGAAGCAGAGGGGTTGCCATGCGTATGTGTGTGGCTTTTATGTGTTTATGTGCCTGTGTTACGGCATCAATCCATCTGTGAGCAATTGGAGGTTTTGTGAGTGTACGCTTGTGTTCTTGCCTGAATTATCTACCTGAGCAGAATTTGTGCCTACAAATGTCTGTGTCTATACTTGTGTGGGTGTATGAGTGCATGCATCAGAGGATGCATGACTACCTGTGTGCATTAATAAGAGATGGCAAGCATGAGCATCTGTGTGTGTGTGTGTGTGTTAGTGAGTGTTTGTTTGTGCGTTTGTGTGTCAGAGAGCAGTGCAGTGTGGAGCCGGGCACCGGCCCTGTCTGAGACTGGAAGGCAGAGTTATTCACGGATCACGGCAGACATATGGGCAGACTGGGATTCGCTGAAGACATGCCCTTACTGCTGGGACTGATCCAACGAGATAAACAGATGTGGAGGAGGCCCCACACACTCGCAGAGACATTTGACAGACACGCACCGAGACGTTTGACAATCACACACACGCGTAGAGACTTTTCAGAGGCACTCATGGATTTTGGAGAGACTTAAATAGCACACGTACAGGAATACACAAATGGTGGCAACAGACTCAACTAAATACATGAGAGTAGGAATAGCATGAGAAAACTGGAACATAAGCACACCAGATCCACAACTGTGCCTGCACGCCGGCACACTTACAAAACCATGTGCACCTAAACATCCATCACTTACACAAACAAAAAACCCAAAACCTGAACCTTCATGGGCTGATAACTCAACAGGGAGCTCTTCATCAGAACGAGCATGCCCTTATTGTCTACTGTTCCAGCTCAGTGGCTTCAGCACAGTGTCCAACTGCAACCCCTTACTAACAACCCTATTTCTCCCCGTTGCCCCTGGGCGCTCTCAGAAGGTGCAACCGATACACTTCCTTTCTCTCAATTCCTCCATCAGCTACCCCACCCCGCTCCCCCACACCTCCTCCTTTCCCCACTCTCCCCCATCTCTTCTTGCTTCTTGTCGCCGTGCCAACTGTTGAATGGTAGTGGGTGAAGGATGCAGCCAAAAGGAGCAAAAAGGGGAAAGCAAAGAGGAGGCGTGTGAGGGTTGAGGGGGTTGGAGATTTGTGCAGAGGCTTCCATTCAATATGCCAGCTGTCCTGAGAAAAATACACACACCACTGACTGGTGGAACATTCTCTCCCAGAACAAGTATCTCACATATCCACCAGCTCAGTGTTACCTGTCTGCAGGCTTTACAGAAGATGCATGGCGAATAGAAATGTGCAAGTCTACAGTTCACCTCTATTGGAAATGAGAAGGGACTGGTGATTTGCATGTAGCATAGTATGATAGGTAGCAGACCCTGGCTCAGATGACAAAGGTTGACAATATGCATGACTGTTGCAGCACTGTGCTGGAGACCGCCAGGTTTGCAATGTAACTTGAGATCACTAAATTAAATTATCTGAAAACTGCCCTACATTTTGTGTAAGGGACAGCCTTGAACAAAGCTTTAAAACCAAAGCCTCAAGCTGCACTGAATCATCAGTGTCACTAATTAAATCCCTAGCTTTTAGCATCAGAGTTCACCTCACCGGCAACTAAAGTTACCATTGTCAGCTCAGCCATGATGTACTGTATGGTAAGTCACTCGCTTGTTAAAAGCTGTCTAAAAGACCATGAAAACCACAGAAACAATCATGGTGCGATAACTCTGTTGCAGCTCAGTGGATGCTAAGCTAACCTTACAAAATGTCCTAAAACAGGCCTTCTTTTGCATTGAACCAAATGAAACAGTTCAAACATGAAAAAACACACCGTTTTTGACGGTCAGGTCAGAATTTGGTGTGAACATGACAGCATGGATCCATCCTGCGTTGTATCAACAGTTCCAGCTGGTTGTGGTGGGGGAATGGTGTAGGGGATATTTTCTGGGCACACTTTTGGGTCACTTAGGATCAACTGAGCATCATTTAAACACTACAGTCTACCTGAGTATTCTTGCTGAACATGTCCATCCCTTTATGACCACAGTGTACCCATCTTGGCTGTTTCTAGGTCTGAGGACATAAGTGGGTTCAACCCGGTACTAGCAAGGTGTAACGGATGGAGTGGCCAATGAGTGTATGTCTTTTTGTCATACTTATGGAGTATTTTTTAGAAATACAAAACCTTAACACCTTAACAACTACAGTAAGTTTTCTTAAAGAGAATCTAAAACGTATCTGAAAAGGTTTTCAGAAGCTTTTCCAAATAAATGAAACACCCGTAAGGGATAACTGCACATTAAACAACTTGAGTTTCACCTCTGCTAAATGAAAAGGAAAGAATGGAAAAAAGTCAGAGGGAGGAAGACATTGATTTGAAAAGAAAAATAGAGGGGAAAGAGATCCAGAACAATGAACAGGTGAAGCTTGCTGTGAGTAATTTGTCAGTTTCAGTTTGTGGATTTTTAGTTTTGGCTTCTCCCAGACAAAGAAAGAGGAAGAAGTTGGAGAGAAGAAGAAGAAAAAGATGAGGGAGTTTGTTTTGATGCTGAGTTCTGCACCTGGGAGCCCGCTAAGGAAGCCAGGTTTGGAAAGCCTGTGAGAGTCTGAAAGAGTGTGAGAGAAAGCATGTGTGTGTATGTGTGTGTAAACCAGCTTGTGTAACTGTGTGTGCGCAAAAGTTTCTATTTTGGTATTTCTGCTGTGTGTGTGTGTGTTAGAGATAAAGTTTGTGTGGGAGATTGAGAAAGAGAAATTGAAACAGAGTGAGGTGAGTGAGAAGAGGTGAAGATAGACAGATATAGAGGAAGGTGAAAAGCCAGAGATAAACTGATGGAAATAGATGGCTTAAGAGAAAGCTCAGGGTACACACACAGAGACACAGAGAGAGAGAGAGAGAGAGAGAGAGAGAGAGAGAGAGAGAGAGAAGGAAAAAGAAAAGGGACCTTTGGGAGCCACTAATTCAAGGACCAACTAATGCACATATCCATGAAGACCTGGAGCTTCCTCTCCAACTACAAAGGAGTCTGCTCTGTTTTCCTCTGAGGATGCCCAGCAGCACTCCTAACACTGTGAGGTCTTTGTTTCTTTTATTTCCTTCCCCCCCCACTCCTCTCTCATTTCTCCCACTCTCTTTTTCCGCATCTGTACACCTCCTAATCCTTGCTCCTTTCTTCCGACGAATTGGCAAGTGTGTCTCTTTTATTTATTCATTAGCTTCTCACCTCCTTTTTCCTTTATCCTCTCTCATTTTTTTCCTCACCTTTCTCCCACTCACTCAGTCTGAGACAGTTTTGCCGTGTCTCGCATTGTATTGCTGTTTGGATTTGGACTGCTTGCCGTGTAAACTGTCTTGTTGCTTATTCTGTGTAGTGAAGAGTTAATGAATGTTTACTCTGCTGCAATTATTCATGTACACCAACTCGCCAGGGTGAATTCCTGAAGCATAACGCACGGGAAGCTTATATGTAAAGCAACTTACACTGTATCGTCTAAAGTATGTGGACACCCCTTATGTCACGGAAAATCTTACTGGCACAGCATACGACAATATTTCAGACATTGTGCTTCCAACTTTGTTGCGACAGTTTTTTGGAAGGCCCTGTCCTGTTTCAACATGGCAATGCTCCCATGCACAAAGCTAGGTCCATGAAGAAATGGCTGTCCAAGTTTGGTGTGAAAGAACTTGAATGGGCTGCCATTAGCCCCATTAAACACGTTTGCAACAAACTGGAACGCCGACTGAAAGCCGGGGCTTATTTCTCAACATCATTGCTCATCCTCACTAATGCTCTTGTGGCTGAATGGGAGCAAATCCCTACAGCCAGGTATCAAAATCTGCAGAAAGCCTCCCCAGAGGAGTGGACGCTGTTTGAGAAGCACAGCAATGGTAAGGATATTGGGATGAGATTTTCAACACTGGCATAGAAGTTGTAATGTTTGGCTGTCCACATCATTTCTTAAGGGGCCCACATACTTCTTTTTAGCAATAATATCGGGCATGTTGTGTTGGTTGGTCTACCGCTGCACCGTACTGAAATGTCTAACTTTTTGATGGATTGCCATTAAACACTTGTCCTGACAGTTATGATCCCCAGAGGATGAATCCTACTGATGTTCCCCTAGCACCACAATGAGGATGACAATTGTGGTTTTCAGTGGAATGTCCTGATATTTATTTGCATTGTCTTGAAATTTGGCACAGAAATTCATGTAGGCCTTGGGATGAGTTGAAGATCCCTTATCTTTCCATCGAAAGCCAACGTCAAGATAAATTGTATTTGCGAATAGCACGCTAATTTACTAAAATAAGAATAAGAACAGGATAAACATTGCACCTGCTAAACAAAGTGTTAGTATCACCATCGTGATGATGTGAGCATGCTGACGTTAGCATTTAGCTCAAAGCAATGTTGTGCTTGGAGTCACAGAGCTGCTAGCATAGCTCTCGACTTAGTCAGGGACGTTTCAAGGACTTGAGTGGATTCGGGGCTTAGCCCGGAGCAATTTAAATAAACTGAATGCAATGCTAAAGAGCGATTGGCTTGCCAAATATGTTAATAACAAGTTTATCTTTATTTTATTCTTGTTTGTAGATGTCATTTAGATGGCACCACTATATGGCCTAATAATCCAAAGGCCAAGGGTTTGTTTCCAGATTTGTTTAGCGACTTATGATGTGGGGGGTCCACCCCTTACATTTTTTTTTAGCAGTAAACCCTTTATTTCCTGCATTCTGATGAATTTGTATACATTTATTTCTACCTTTTCTGAACCAATTTATGCTGGAAATATGTAAAGGGAAACATACATCACAATCCAAACATAAAAACAGGCTCTGGGGCATTCTGTATTGCGTTCATCTATTTATTCTCCTGTAGATCTTCTTTTCTAATTATATCTCAGCAGAGTCAGCAAACATGTAGTCTAACATAATTTAATAATCTTCTTTCCTCTTTTGCATCTTTTTTTGAGGAAGTAACCTCCTTAAATGTGCATATGACAATTATTCACCCCAATTATACATTATTCATTTTAATTCATTAATAAACACCTTGACTGGAATATTTCAGATGTGTGTAAGCAATATTTCTACTCATGTTCCAAACTTTGTGCACATTCAAAGCATAAAAAAGATTTGGAAGTTGTGATATTGAGAAAAATTAAGTTGTAATAAGCTATTAAAAGAATACAGTCCCTATATATCAGAAAATAATCTACCTGCGCCATAGTCTGCTGTGCTGGGATGGAAAACCAGAACTACGGCAGAAATACACGGAGGCACACAAAGGCGACACGAGCCGCAGCATGTCAACAGCAAAGCATTAGAAACCTGAAACTGCACAGACCACGGAAAGCGCGTTGGTCATCTTTCTTTTTACAGCAAGAGTGGACACTAAGCAGCGCACAGGTCTGCTTCAGAGCTCCGTGTGTTTGAGTCTGAACCCTAGACTGGAAACGACACGGAACAGTAACATCAAACTATATCAATAGCCTAGAATTGCTCTCCTAAACTGTGTGTTGATGGCATTAATCTATAAGATTTGGCTTTAATTTCTCAGAAAATTACACCTTTTACAGCTTTCCTCACTAAGAGACGGTAACCAGGTGATAGCAATAAATACACACGTGGTCAGACCCTGCACATAGCTGACCGAGCTGTTCACCTCAGAAAAATAAACTGGACAAAGTTACAGTTCTACCATGAGTTCTACCACAATCAAATAAGGCAACTTGGGATTTCAAGGGTTTTACGTAGGCTATTGTCCATTTTCATATTTGTCATTTGGTGCACATGGAGTCACTTACACTTTGAGTATGGATGGCTGGAGCAAGAAAAAGAGAGCTTTCCAGGGATTTCATCTGGTCACGTACTTGAAAACCTACCTGTCTATTAGCCTGCTTCAGATTCCCAACATCCCCCTCGATTTGGTTTGCTCACTGTGATTCACTCGGGGCTCATTGTTTCCTCTACATATCTAATTCCCTGTGTTTCTCTCTTTTCTGTTATTCCACCTCCCCCCTCTTTCCGACAGCTTCCTGCTTTACTTGGTAATCCTAAATCGGGTGAACAGAGATAGTTCTCTCATTCACCCCCTTGGCCTCTCTGCCTTTACCCCCCCCCCCCAAAATCAAAAGCTTCCTCTGCCCTTCAACCCAATCGGATGGTCATGTGAAACTGCAGACGCACACAAACACAAATGAGGGACTCAAAGGGATGCTCTAAACACACTCACTATACAGAAGCATCAACATACACAGTGATTCCCCGAAAGAGTCCTATAGGGGAAAATTTGCCCAAATTCCTGCCTCATCCCAAACATTCCCAGCCAAGTCCGGCCCACTGCCTGCTCAATTCCTGCCGGCATCATCCAATCCTGCTCTCCTTTCACCGTCGGAGCATCAGAGGAGCCAATCAGATTAGCCGTGGAGAGGAAATTGGAGAAGATTTGGCAGCGAGACATCGAGCCTGCTTTTCCCTTTCATGTTCCTCTTTTTCACACACACACACACACACACACACACACACGAAAGAGAGTTGCCCTGGGAGACAGAGGCCTGGGTGAAAGAAGGATGCTGGCAGTGAAAGGGCCTGACCCATCTTTTGGCAAAGAAGAGGCTCTCACCCCCCTCCAATGCAATGAAAGGAAGAGCTCAACAATGCAGGGCAAAGCATTCTGGGTGATCCCTGGACCCCTGCACGTGGCTTCATGGGGGAACGAAGATGGACCGTGCATGTGCTTATGTGTGTGTGTGTTTATTTGTGTGTGTGAAAAAGTAATGGGGAACTTAAGCCGTGGGATCCGCTTCTTCTTCTTCCTCAAGACAAAGACAAAATAAATAAACAAAAGTAAACTCTCCCTTCTTGGTTTCTCCTCCCTCCAAATTACGGCTGTAATCGTTACCAGCAATTTATATGCAAACACTGTCATAATCACAGTAAATTAAGAACTTCTTCCTGAGATGTCTCACAGAGGATGATGAATAGCGACGACGGTCTGAAAGTTGTAGGAGTCAGAGGAAATGATTAGGAGATTTAACTGAATGCCGACAGCTCTACCCCTCGATAGCGTCACTGAGGGAGGGAGATTTCATTGTGCCGCTGACACCTGTCCAGTCCGCTTAGCTCTCCACATGTACAGGGTTGATTTGGGAGTGAGGGGAGGGCATCTCCCTTCTGCCCTCACCTTTCTTTTCATGTACACTAAATGCATATGTCTCTCATGCTCTCCTACTCATTTCTATCTCTTCTCCTAAATTTAGCAGATTGGACAGGTGTAATCAGTCAAAGCCTTTGAGACACTCTGAGCTTTGCCACTAAATCTATACGAGAGAATAGGGCCCATATGTAAATCTATATTGGAGAGAGCATTACTGCCGGCTCTGAGCACCGCCTGTCATGGATCGATATATAGTCTGTGTTTTATTAATAACTCTAAACGATGCTTTGCCCAGTCAGCCATTTATCAAACGCACCTCACCTCTGAGCAACCTGGTCTCTAAACTATCATTTCTCTATCCCCACCTCCTTTTTAATCTGACTGTGTAAATCAGCAACTCTGTTACTTCTTTATTAGATAGGTGTCCGCTGTTTTTTATGTTTAAGCCCATGTACTACAACATAAAAATCACTTTATATCACGTGCAAACATGCGTTTATTTTACTGTTCAAGGCATTTATTGGTTTCTGAACATAACGGTACCTGCTATCAGATCAATGCGGAACCTTGCTTGAGTGTAATCTGTAAGATTAAACAGTAAGTGTGTCAGCTAAGTTTCACAAATGAATGTCGCTTGCAAATATTAGGTAATACATTTGTGAGGACTAAAGGGCTGAGGCATGCTTGTGTGAATGTTGCAAGTATGCCATCAGGTAAGGATTTCATCATGTTGCAAATCACAGCTTGTATGTTGCACATTTTGGTGAAATTGGCCCCAAAATACTTGTTTCACCATGTTGTGATGCAGTGCAGACTCTGCAACAGAGTTGTGCTTAAAAATTGTATTACCGTGCTCTGTTAATACAACACTGATAAAAAATGAACGCAGACTTGATGTTTGCAGTAATGGATTACAACACATAAGCCAGTTTCCAGAGTTAATGAATTATTTATGGTGCACAGACTAAAACAATGGCTGTTTGAAATTGTTGGAAAAGAATGAAACGAAAAGCAGTATAAAGATTAAAAATTGGTTGCAACAACGTTAAGTCTACATGATGAGCAGCTAAAACTTGGAAACCCACCCTGCTATGGTCCTTTAAAGGCATCCAGATTTTGATAGTGCATGATATGTCTGTGCAGATAACAGGCTGTTTTGTGAGTCTAGGGGGCCTGACGTTAGGTTTGTGGATCCATGGAAGCAGAACATGAGATGTCTCCGCTCCTGGAAAAAAAGTGTTTAGAGGGAATATTCAATTTGTCAGAGTGGAGGAGCGGAGCAAAGTGCATTTGTGAGGAGGAGATGATGGTACGGTTTACCACCACCTGATGCCTGCTTGTGGGTCTAAGAAATGGAGGGAAAGGAGAGAGGAGTGAAAGCAACAAAATGGTGCAAACCACAAATGGGAGGTGGAACAAGAGCAAAAAAACATATGGACTGAGAGCGACACAGAGAAGGAGGGGGGGGGGGGAGGAAGAAGGTGGGAAAGGAGGAGGGAAAGACAAATTGAAAGAACAGGGGTGAGAGGTTTTCTATCCCTCCTCTCCCAGCTCTAAGACTCTCATTAGCAGTATTGATTCGGGCTTTTTAGGTCTTTAGCAATCAAATGCTCATTTTGCACACACACACACACACACACACACACACACACACACACACACACACACACACACACACACACACACACACACACACACACACACACAGCGGTCCGTCCTCACATAACACTGAAATTTCTGATCCATAAATAGCAGAGTATGCATTTTTTATTGCTCTCTGCACCGCCGTCACACGAAAGCTACCTGCCAGCCACTCCCAGCTTTTTACCTTTTTACACATATTTCATAATTATTGCAAATATATGAAATACACTAAGGTGTTACTGTCATTTGATCTACCCTTACTGATATACATGGGGCTGAGAAAATAATGTAAACACCTGTCCGTAAAATGCAATACAGTTCAATAGCACCCTTCTAAAAAAATACTGATGAAGGTAGGATTTATTGCAGAACTGTTGCATTAGACCAATAGATTATGCTAGGTGTGCCTCAAAAACTGGCAACTGAGTGTATTTTGTTGCAGGTTTGAAGTCATGACTGTCTACTAATAGCTTTGTATCTTTACAGATATATGCATATGTAGTATTTTGGAATGCAAATATGTTCAGTTTACACACACACACACACACACACACACACACACACACACACACACACACACACACACACACACACACACACACACACAAGGTCATTGATGATTTTGAACACCTCTAAATGCTTTTCTCGCTCTTCCGAACACACACATGCACACCTTCTAAACAGCTCTCTCCATCTTCTTAAACAGCTCTTGATTGGACATTGTTGCTGACTGGGCAATTTCTCTGAGAGCGTAAATGTGTATGTTTGTGTGTTGTGTGCATTCATGTGTTGGTAGGCAACAGCTATTGTGTATCCATTTAGTTTAGCAGAGGTACAATATTCTTTTATGAGACTCAAAGTGACAAAGCACAGTAGAACCACTAATGCCTTGTTAACCAGCCTCTTTACACCCCCCCCACACACAAAAATAATCCAAAAAAATAAATAAAAATAAAATTATTGCTTTATTTTTGTCTCCATGCATCCCAAAGTAGCAGTTTTTTAAATAGCTCAGGAAATGCTTCTCATAATATATAGTGAAGAGGAAAATGAGGAAAAACTCTAATGAGTTGCTGATTATGCACCACCGTCCCTCCAAGTGAGGAAAGAAAGGAGAAGTGGTTAAATGCTTGTGCTGCAAATCCAATTTCCACCGGGATTTTGTTGCTTTTGTTTTGCGTTCAATGTACCACTGGTGGTTCGAAATTGGGATCATGCATCATTTCTCGGTTTTGATCGCGTGTAACTT
>NC_048426.1:7840168-7926851 GCF_013103735.1 Etheostoma cragini
GTGGAAACTGCAGCATGTTTTAGGGGGTAAAAATTTAGGCGAGAAAATCATATATTTTCCAGTGAATTTCAAGAGGTTAGGTCTTTTCTTGTTCTCTCTTTAAAAAAAAAAAAATATTTATTTCAAAAATAAATGAATATTCAGTTAGTCATCTAACTTTGCAGACAACACATACATGCACACAGAATATGCTCAGGCATACAGTTGATGAAATACAGTTACACACACACACACACACACTCTGATGGGGTCCAGAGGTAGCAGAGAGAGAGAGAAAGAGAGAGATGGGGTGTGTGTGTGTGTGTGTGTGTGTGTGTGTGTGTGTGTGTGTGTGTGTGTGTAGGGACGGTGTGAGGCAGTGTTTTCTCTGTAACTGAGACGGCTCTGACATGAAGGTCTGGAGGAAGGCTGGAGCTGTGGCTCCCAGTGGAGCAATGCCTGGAATCCCTTCTTCCTCTTGTCTTCACTACCCTTTCTCCCCCCCCATTTCCTCACACCTCAATTTTTTTATCTCACACCCAATCGCTCCCAAACCAACATGTTATGTTCTCCTGTGAGTACTTTCATTGACTAATTTTCCTACCCTTCTTCTTGTGTGTTTTGTTAGAGAGGAGCAAAGACTGACAGGATCAGGCTGGTTTGAACTTGGTAACCTTGCTGCACTGCAGATGTGCTCTAGTGGGTTCTGATATAAGCACAGCTATAGTGTGTGTTTGTTTTGCTTTATTGATTCCATACTCTTGTAAATACATCAGACAGTTCCACGGATTCCTCCTAAAAGAAGTACAAACTTTTCGGAATTTGTGGAAAAAACTAGAACAAAAAAAAAGAACTATTCTCCATCAACTCCTTTGTATCCTAAACACTGCCATCGACATCCCTTTGTTCGATGTAATAACGCCAAACTAAAAGGATGCAGTGCTATCTGGACTATGCAGTGTTGTTACCCTCACACAACCAACTCTAGAGTCTGTTGATTGTGTTTATCTTAGCGGTTTATAATTTCCCGGTAAGGTTCCTGGAAAGAACGTTGCAATACTCTACAACAGTACTGTAGAGAAACTAGAGACAGTCAATAAGTATACATGCACACCAATTTTTCACTCTTATTCCAAAAAAAATCCAAAATTCCAAATTGGATACAGGTCATGTAAACAGCTTATTCGGTTGCAACATTAAAGACTTAGATATCAACAGGTTTTTGGATATGAGCACACATTGCTACGCCGAGCTTTTCGAGAAACTGGTTGAAGGAATGAAAGCGGGACGCTGTCTTCACACGGTCCAACAAGTCCACCACCGCTGGTCAACTTTGAAAAAAATCTTATTTTGCAAGGCTACATGTAAACGGGAATATTCACTTTCATTGGCCACGTAAACAGCTTTGTCAGAATATTGTCTTTTTGGCATAAGGGTAGAAACCTGAATATTATCTACATGTAAATGTAATTAGTGTTTAATTGGTACTATTCCAAAAATCATGGAGAATAAAGTAGTAAATGAATACAAGCCATTCCTGTTGTCTTTATGACTGTTACCCCTGGGAAATTATTGCACGTTAATAAGAAATGACCGACCTGTAAAATAAAGTGTTAAGCACTGTTTGTTTTTTATTCAAGGGGCTACCAGAAGAGTGTTGCGATCTTTAGTCAAAATAGAATTGACCTTCCTTTCGCCAGCAACATATTTTTCACCATTGTTATGCTGGCCATTTTAGTAGATTTGCTCACTAACATTGTTGAGAAAACACAATAAGCGTAGGAACTAAATGCACAATTCCTGTATTACTGCCTTGCTTAAAATACTAAGTTACTCCTCTAGTAAACTAGCATTCACATGAAACAATACAACATTAAGACCATTCAACAAAGCACACTGGGTAATAACTAATTCAACACATGAACTGGTTGCTAATCCATTGATTGCCTGTTTGTCATATATACTGTATATTCAGAATTCAAACACTTTTTCAAGTGTTTGAAGTCATAAAACAATGAAAGCTGCATCAGCGTTTAATGTTTAAGCCATGTTATGTGTCTGTAAGTACCAGTGAAGTGTACACCCCCGTGTAATATTGCCACGTTTAGTAAGCCAGGCACTTTGAGCTATAGCTTTGTAGAGACCGTTGGATTTCCCAAACTGAATAAATCCCGCACACATTTAAATACAAAACTGCTTTGCTAGCTCACTCATGTTGTAGGCTAACTATGGGATTTACCAAACTGAAAAAATTCTGACCCGCATATATACACACAAAACTGCTTTGCTAGCAAGCATTTATTTAGAAAAGTAGAAGCTCGGGGACGGCACCAACTGGCACCCGGGAGGGCATGAGACTGGAGGTCTCCAGGCTGCAGCCATACCCAACCGAGATTGGGAGTTGGAAAAAAATATGCACCAAACAAGCCACTATAAAATTTTGAATCATCATGAATACAAAAGCTGTGTGACCCCCTCCCCCCACCCCGAGACTACAAAAAAAAATTTGTGTGACCGTCCCCTCAAAGAATAAAAAGACACGAACCTCCCCTATAGACATCACATTTCTGACAGTCATAATTGGTTTTCTAGTGCGAGACATCAGCTACCCACAAACTGACATTAACAAGAAAGATGGGTTATTAAGCAAAATAAATGTTCTTGTTCCAAACTAGACGCAAAGAGATATTGAACATGACACGCTGTTTTAAACAACCTAATTAGTCGTTGGAAAACGTCAAACTGGAAAGATAGAAGCTTTCTCCAGAACAGTGATGATTTAATAATACTGTGTGAGTGAATGAGATAAACGCCTTGCCTCTGTGATCTGCCTTTAATCCACATCTGATAGCAGCAGTAAATACCAGAGCTCACAAATGAGGTTGAGAGGATTCCTACGTCTCCAGCGACTTGTTTTTCATTCTACTCATCACTCTCGCATGGTTCTGTCTCTCTCTTCTCTCCTACACTTTGTCAATAAAATAGAGAGCCATTTAGTTACAGTGGCATGGGAACAGTAAATTGACTAGAGGAAACTTCAAGCATTTGCTTTGTGTTTCCTTCTCTGTCTCTCACACCGTCTGCTTACTTTCTCTGATAAAAAGAGCTGCTATAGAGCGAGCGGCACAGTACAAGGTATCATTTTTCAATATCCAGCCCTATTTTGATGAATCTTCCCCCTCCCCCCACCCCGTTTGCTGTCCATTAAATAGAGAGCTATTTAGTTACATTGACAAGGAAACTCTAAACTGGCATAAAAACACTTTCTCCTCCCCCCCTCTCTTTCTCTCTCACTCCGTCCTTCTCTTTTCTCCCCCCTGCATTCTGCTAGGTAAAGACAGAGCAGAGATTATTGTACACATGGTTCTTGACGTCAGGGTTCTGGCTGTATTGTGCTCCTTGTTTCCAAGAGGAATTGTTTGGGAAAACAGGTCTTGGACGCTGTGAGGCATAGTTGTGGTAAGAGTACATTCTGATACACTGGCACTGAATGAAGTCTGAAAGAAACCCAGTTTATGACCCAGCAAAAGCTGAGATGCAGGATTGTGTTGCCCAACTGATTGTGTCGCCACAAAAAACTAGAATGGTTGCAAAAACTCCATAAGAACCTGCATTGAAATGAGTGCATTTGTCACGCACATCACACACGTGCATGACAAATCGCATAATGACACACATGACAAAATGCATGTGCATGTGTTTCGATACAATTTATGATGGTCCTGAATTTGTGCAGTGGTAACACACATCTGCTAGCCCCAGGGCTGCATTACCAATCAGGCAAGGCGTGCAGGTTGAAGAAATTGGTTGTGGTAACTTTGTAAGGAATATGTAGTATAATAACAATAATAACAATAATAATAATTGACATGATCCAGGGCTTGAGGTGGTTCCTGCTTTATTATCTAATCTTGAGACCCTGCTGTGAATAGAGGGTCTCGCAATCAAAATATACTTTTAGGACTTAATGTTTCAACAGTGTTTACCCTGCTGATTTTGTAGTGGTAGCCTGCCATGGCAAAATGTCTGCTGCCACGGTATCAGGAATAGGGCAGACGCACAATGTAGTCGCCGTTGCCTTTAAAATTATCCTGCCGACATATTGCATATCCCCCGTTGGATGGCGTTCACATCGCAATTTAACAAAAAGTGGAACTATTCAGAGGTTATTGGGCCCGTCCAGTTTAACTCCACATACTGTTTGTCCGGACAGACCGGCCTCCTATGCCAAATATATGTCGTAAAGGAAACACCGTTTCAGCCAATATTCTGTTTACAAAATGCATATTCCTAAATGAATGTTTATCAGATTACCACACAGAGAACCTTGGGCCAGGTAGTGTTCCACCATAGAAATACTGTACACAGAGGGTGGGATGAATGGAGGTTATTAGCAGCTCATTCCTGCCCCGAGCAGGTGAATCCAGCCATGTCTAGCCCTGGCTTTGGCTGTCACCACATGGAAACATTGTACCATCCACAAATTGATCTTCATAACATCTGCAACAATCTATGAAATTACTCTGAGACCGGAAAATTATTCACGATTTAATTTTACTTAAGTTAGACTTTCTTTAAAAGGACTGACCATGTTGACACCGAAGATTGTAAAAATGGACGTAGTTGCCGTTTTTAAGCCTGGAGTTTGGCCGAGAGCATCTTGTTTTTTTTTAAACCGGACGTGGTGATTTTTGACGGGAGTTTGGAGCTGGGGGAAGAGGGACCGGCCAAGCCAGTGTTGTCCATGGTTGCAATGGCGCTGCGCTAAGCTAATCGCTAAAGGGGAAAAGTTGCCAGTTTCCTGCCCTTCTGATGCGAGTCATCCTGTAGAGATTTACAGTCGGGTAAACACAGATTTCTGGGTTCTACCTCCAAGCTCAATTTTTTTCTTTTTATTAGACCAAGACAAAGGATTTTGTCATTCTGGCGAGTTAATCCCACCTGTCCCTAATGTCCTTCTCATTTCCAGCATTTTCCAATATCTTTCCAATATTTTACTACAAGGCAGATGCATGTTAAAAAAATGACCTTTGATTCTAGAAAGTAATCAAGATGAACTCTAGGATCAGATGAAAATCAAATCACCCTACTGGCAGATCTGTTTCTACTTTGATTAAAATTTTTACTGCAGGGCCCAGCAATATGTTGTGTAGGAATTCCTTTTTAAAAATCCACTCTATTGCTCTTCCTCTCGGCATGTCCCTCTGCCTCCTGTCCATTGAAGTGAGCACTAACCAGCTACAGCCTGTGAAAACACAAAATTAGCTTGGAGACACGTTCTCCCACCTCTGTCTCTCCTCGCTTTGCTGTCCATTAAAACAGAGAAACACAACGCTTGCAGTGCTCGTGTCATTTGCTTTATTGAATAGAATCAGCCACGGTCACAAGCTCTCCTATGCAGAAAAACACCCTCAAAGTAATAAAAACACCAAGATCCCAGGATAGGAAGCAATATTGTTGAAGCTTTGAAATTCCAAACATCAGGGCAGTGCTTACATCTAATGCATTTCTATCACCAACAGCACTTTGATGTAACTTTCCCTCTCCTCCCGTCCAGCCATCTATTAAACGGAGCTACAGCAGCGAGTTACCCTAAATGAGTTTTGAGAGTTTTTTTTAATCAAAGCATCTCCCATGTGTATTTCTTCTTCGTCCTGCTCTGTTTGCAATTTATGCGATAGTGAGGAGGCCAACTCTATCACAGAATCCAGCTACACTGAGACGTACAGCTAAGAGCACCAAGGGACTCGTTTTGTTTTTTCTTTTTCAAATTGAAACATCTCCCCAAGTCTTTTGTACCTGCTCTATCCTCAGCGCTCTGCTTGCTGTCCATTAGCGCGCCGGCTGTCTATAGCGTTGTGGCAGAGGCCTAAACTGTGCATGTAAAGCCTCCTCTCTCGTTCAGGCTCTTTTTTACTCTTGACATGGACTCAGCCGACTGTTCCCAATGCTCACTCACCCATTAGAGGGAAAAGAGTTGATTCTCCCTTGCTCTCTCTGTGTGTGTTTCTCTTTTTGTCTCTACATGTTCTCTTCTTGGCTTGTGCCTATAGCTCTTCTCTTTTGCTCTTTCGCTTTCATCCCCCCCACCAGTACAAGAATTCTTGAGCTTTCTGCCTCACTCTCTCCTGCGCTTATCTTGTTTCCTCTACACACTTTGTAGGTTATAGCTCTTCTTTTTTCCCATCTCCATCTTTTTTTTTCTGTTGCTCAACATGTCCTCTCCATTACTTTGCTCTCTGCACCAACTGTATGGCTCCCCAATGTTCTCTGTTCTCTCTCTCTCCATTTATTCATTCTCTTTCTGTATCTGCATCAGCAGTTGTGGAAGACTTACTGTACTAAGCACATTTAATTAAATGAAATAACTCAATTTAAAAATGTTACTCTTACTGTACATCACTAGCCTGGATGCCAGCCGAACTTAGCCCCGCCCACAACATTTGATGATCAGCAACAGTTGATCCTTTGTGGAGCAACTATGCTCAAACAAGAGCTGGTAGGACCAATACAAATTTTCAAGGCGGGCTTTATACGATGATGGACAGATGATCAGCAGTAACGTAAGGATGAACGCGAGCAGACCGGTGGGACTCACAGACAGTTAAAGAAATGGACCAACAGATCCCGTTGTTCTGGGAGGAGACCAGTGAAGGATGTTAGAAACACTTTTCCGGTGATGGCTGATTATTACTGCGCATCCTACAACTGAGCTTGACAACGTAGATGTGACGTGAGCAATGTGACTGAAAGTTGTAAGTCTTGTGGTAGCTGTGGCAAGAGAAATCTCAATCATTCCCAATCAGCAGAGACGGAGAGCGTAGGTATAAGTAAGGAGATACCATAGACACAGGCTAATTACTGCCAACATGCTAGTTAACATTAGTAATTAAACCTAAACAGCTGATGGAAGTAGAAACTTTCTGCAAGCTTCTCCCAACAACACAGTGATTTGTTGACTATGCGACAGCAAGTCGCGTGGTTATGACAATCGTTAGCCTATTTTTACAAAAAACTCTGCTACAGAACCATAACGTGAGCTACAAGGTAATGGAGCCTTTAGTACATACACACACACAACAACAAACACATAGAGTCTTTAAACGGTTCCGATGTAAAGTTATTCACTGTCAAAGTGACGTCAAAATGAATGGCAGTCAATGGAATGCTAACGGCAGGTGATGGCTTCATAGCATTAAAATGGCGCCATAGGAGCTACTCTTAGAGAGGAGATGCTTACCCCCTTGGTGGGACTGCACCCGCCCATGTCGCCCTGCACTGTGCATGCTCATATGACGGTTCTTGAGGTTCTAGATGTAATCATGGATATAACGAATGTTTTTAATTCCCCATGTGTTCTATTATTACATCCATGGTATTATCTTATGACACATCTGAGGGATGTATGCAGGCTGTAACGTCATTGCGTTTTCCAAACTGCCGTGGCTGTCGGCCAGTAGCTAACATCAGCGGTAGCTAGCGGTTGAGTTCTGTTGACAACTATGCGTCACTCAACAAGTGTCACATTCTCCGTTGCTCTGATTGGTTGTAGGTCTAGAAGAATGGAGAAGGGAGTTTATGCAGTAGCCATTAGATTATTATTACTGATGCATTAACGTGTAGGCATTTTAATGTTGTAGCTGGTCAAGGTGGAGCTAATTTAGAACTGTCTTAACTAATTCACATAATGTTCAGCGGTTCAATCCAAAACAATGTGTCATGTTTAACTACTTTAACTTAAGATGAGCTTGTTATTCTACATTTTTTCTTACCTTCATCATCCACCCGAATCACCAAAACAAACAGTCATCGCCTCAGTCCTTTTTAACGCCATTGGTTCCTAGTAAATATGTAAATCTTTAAAAAGGCGAATCCCAAAATATACATTTTTAATATAGACTAACTGGCTTTCTAAAACAACTGGGGACTGATGTTGAAGTTAGAAAATGTTACTAAAAGTAGTAAATAGTGCGTTTGTTGGGAAGTATTTTCTGCTGTGTAGTAATACGCATTTTGTCCCATGTTCATGGTAATGAAGCAACTTTACTTGTTAGATTAAATACATTTGTGAATTTGTTGACATGAAGAAATATTGAACATTGACAGACGAATACCGTAATCTGCTCAGTAATTAGACTGTAACAGTCACATAAATGCAATTAAAAGTACAATAGTTCCAATTGGAAATGTGATGGAGTACAGTAGCTTTAAATTGAAAATATTGTATATAAATGCAATAGGCCTAGTTGAAAGGAAAAACTTCATCAATATGCAGCAGTCACCCTTTCCCAGCCATCCTCTTTTTTTTTTCCTCACCTTCCTCACTTCCCTTTTTCTTTGGCCATTTCCCTCTTTTCTCCTCTTCCCTCCTTTGCACTTTATGCCCCTCTTTCATCTCCTCTCTCTCTCTTTCCTCCCACTCCTGTACCTCGTTCTCTCACCCTCTCTCCTCCCCAGAGGGAATGAGTAAGTGTATGGTTGAGTGGAGAAGAGAGGTGGGTCTTGCCCTCCCAAATTCTATTTCAGTGAAACCCGAGCTCAGAGAAGCATGTCTGCCTTCTGAGAGCAAACGCTGGCCTGCTTTTACAGTTTCATAAGCAGTTCCGGAGCGCACGCCACGCGGAGATAAATACAAATCCCTAAACCAATAAATACGGCTAAGGAAAACAGACGTCAAACGGTTTGCCCGCTCTCTCTTCCTTTAACGCTGAGCTACATAATGAAACATATAGAAAAGTGTTCCCACGCCTATACATCATTTATAGCAATGGAAAGACACACAGGGGCAAGGTTTGTGCACTTGAACACACATCCTCAGATGACTTCTTTTTGCGTCTTTGGGTGAACACACAAACACACACACACACACACAAGGGTATGAATTATACATCCTCCCTGTCTCTATGCATTAGATAGAAAAAATGAGAGATGGCGAGAAAGAGATGGAAGAAAATGAGATGGAGGTAGGGAGAAAAAGAAATGGCAGCCATGTAAGAAGGAGATAACGTGCTCCTGATACGTAACATGTTATCCTGTGATGGACAGGAGGAAGGAGGAGGAGTAAACGGAGGAGAAGAAGGTTACATCCATAAAACTATCACCTTGACAATATGGCCTTAAGACAGACACGTTTGTTTTGTGTGTGTACCAAGTGTGTGTTTTATGTGTGTGTTATGCACAGGTCCACAGCTGGATGCAGGAATTGCTCCTAGCAACATCTTTCTGCTGCTGTGAAGCTCATTGGTTCACAGTTCAAAGAGTTCTTTCCTCTGCAGATGGGGGATGCAGGGAGAGGGAAATGCACACATGCATGCACACACAGAAACACACACACACACACGAAAGGCAAATTTTGGGAGGGATATTTTCTTTTTTCACTTCCCAAAAGCACTAACCTTGGTTCAGATTTTTCCGTTAGGGGGAAAAAAAACGGCAACAATTTGAAGCTAAAGTGCTTCAGGGATGTGATGTTGAAACCCGTGTTTTTGCCGGAGAACCAAATCGACTGCGGTGAAAATGCAAGGAGGACGTCCTGACTGTCCACTGCTGTCAGGAGAAATTCTGTGAAGACCCGGCTTCTTGGGAATAAAAATAAATTCACATATTTTCAGATTGAGAGCGGTCCAGTTTTTTGCTGGCAGTGACAGCGATACTGGCTCTCTTTTAAAAACAGTTTCAGAATTTTGGTTTCTAATTCAGTTTGTCTTTTGACATTTCATGTAAAAAAAAAAAAATCAAAATCAATAGAGGGCCTTTAATGCTTGTTCTTTTGTTTTTATCTCAGCTAACCAAATTGGTTAGTTTCTCTTGTCACATCATCGGGCCTTGAAACTCACTCCCTACATGGAGTAAAATATGGACAGATGAAAGCCCCATGCTTGTTAAAGAACGTTCCACAATCACAATTAAAGCCCATTTAAACATCCCAGTAAGTCATTTTCTTCATGGTGGGTATATTTTAATCTTTTGTGCTGCTCTAATGTTCTCCTTTATTTTGTATACTTTCAGCTTCTGATATCTAATTTAGTCATGTCTTTGCTTGTGTTTTTTGTGTTCGGATTTCAAGTCAAATGTGTTCAATAGAGCACCTTTGGAAATGCAATCTTTAATCTGTATTTTTTGTCTTTGTTTTTATCGCCGTTATCACTGCCACGATTAGAGATAGAGATAAGATAAAGGTTGATTGGGTTTCTTGGATGGATTTTTAAGCTAACGATTCAATATGGATTTTTTCACAAACGATTCTTGATTAAAAAAACTATTCACAGTATGTAAATGTAGTTACTTCTCCCATGTATGTATGTATGTATGTATGTATGTATAGTCCCATCCATATTCATGTGGATGTGTTTGTCATTTGTTATTTGAACATGGTGTTATGTCTGTTATGTTGTGTGTGATGTTGTTAAGCTACTGGGACCTTGAATTTCCCCTTGGGGATCAATACATCATCATGTAACTGCAGTAGACATATTTATTTTTTTAAATTTCAAAATATGAATCGATTTTCAGAATTCTATGAATCAATTTTTAAATCGGTAGTGCTTAAATGATAAATCAAATAGATTTTTTTCTCTCACGATGTAGCTAGGCTTTGGTGATTTTGTTTCAGTTTGAAGGCTTTTTTAAATCTTCTTGCTCAACGCTCTGCTTAAAAACAAACAATCCAAAGATGAATACCATACTCTCTTCATGATGCTCAAGCAGCTACACCCTGCACTACATCTGCACGGTGAAGATTCTGCAGTAAAGTTAGTTTGATTTGTAAATGGACAACTATAATGGAATCGTCATGGCTTTATCGATTAGAGTGTTTGCAGCAGTTGCACGCACGCACACACGCACACACACACACACACACACACACACAGCAAAATGCATGCACACACATTCACATTTGAATAATTTATTTTTTCCCCTGCAGTTTCATAAAGAAGTTGAAGGGCTATTGTTTTATTATATATGGAAGTATTTTTAAAAGACTGACTGCACTCTCCATCAGACTCACATATGAGGGAAGTGGGAATCACAGAAAACATCTGAACAATGGCAGAGGTAAAGCAACCATTATTAGATAAAACATATTGAAAGTTCTGGGGTAAAAAAAAAAAATGAAACCCTGTGCAAAAAAGTCTGAAAATCAGCACAGTTGGAAAAGACAAGCATGCAGTTCAACTGTAATGGAGCCAATTTGTGTTCAACCAAGACTACGTAAACTATGTCTGATCCACACCACCATCTCATCAGTCTTCTGAAAGCAGATTAATATTCACCCATGAGCGTGGCCTAAGGGTGCCCACCCGGCAAGCAAGCCCTACCCGGGAAGGATTTGATCTGTAGTGTTTGCCCAGAGCTGTTTGAATTGGATTATCCCAGAACTTTCCTGGTAGGCATTCATATTGTCTTCAGAATGTGAGATTTTCGAGTTCTCCCTGGGAAAATCATTTGGATGCAGACGGTGGCATTTGGTGTCTCAGCCGAGAGACTCGGCAAGACACAACAAGGCCATCAACAAATAGGAGGCTGGGTTTGAGGAAAAGGGAGACGCTGTGCCGGGAGAGAAACCACCTTCCTCATTACTGACACAGTTGTTTGCCAAGTAGCTCCCCAGATGCTTTAGTGAGACTGTTTAGGTCCAGGCGCAAAGGGACCTTTAAATAAGAGACCTATAACTGACACTCATGGCCTATTTGAACAGTGTTGAGTTAGATTTATCATCCTGTCACCACAAAACACACTACACTTTAGTTTACCAACCATTTTCCTTATGTACAAAAATTTCCCAAGTGTTTGCTGGCAAAATGAGAAAGTGCAATTTGACTTCTACCTGATCACCCAAGGAGCATTTTACTGCCAGTTGTAGAATGTCATATATGGGATTGGAGCCTCTCACGCACACACCAGGACTGAGTGATCAACAGTGTGCACGCAGAGTAAAACACACTGAAAATCACCGCTTAGCCTAAACATTTGTATTTATCAAGTTCCCTGTCATCAGCATTATAATGGAACAAAGAAATACTTCTTTTAGGCGAAAATGGGGTGGCAGTAGCTCAGACCACAGGGAGTTGGGTTGGGAACCAGAGAGTTGCTGTTCAAGTCCCCGTACGGACAGAAGTACAGCGTGTGGATTGGTAGCTTGAGAGATGCCACTTCACCTCCTGCCAGGTCCTTTTGAGCAAGGCACCATACCCCCCCCCCCCCCCCCCCCCCCCCCCCCCTCTCCAAACTGCTCAGGGCGCTGGTCCAGCACTGGCAGCCCGCTCACTCTAACATCTCTCCATTTGTGCATGAACAGGTCCTGAGTATGTGTGTGTATTTCAAGCCTGTGTGTAGTGATTACTAACAAAAACAGTACATTTTAATTTCCCCAATGGGCAATAAAACTGTATAAATTACAAGTAAAATAATGAAGAACACAGTTACATCAAGACACAGTTATCCAAAGCGACTTCCATTGACATAGCGATGAAACAGCATCGGGAGCTGTTCATGGTTCAGTGTCTTGTCCAAAGACACTTCGACATGCAGACTGCGGGAGCCAGGGATCAAATCACCGACCTTTTGATTGGTAAATGACCACTGTTCCAAACGCTAAAGATAATATTGCTATGACAGATAAAAAAGCCAATGCTATGACCAGCCAAAATCACCTGTGTGCTAAAGCCACTGTGGATTAAAGGCTAATCCATGCGGTCTTAAATACTCTACCTTATTGAAGTGACTGGGAAAACCCACATAGTTCTCAATGTAAATATATATTTTTACACACAAAAACATACATTCTCTATTTACATTCTCTACTTCTTTTAATGTGTGTCTTGATGGCACGTATCGTTTAAATTATTTCCATGAAGAAGATAGGTTGCATTGTATAAAAAACAAGATTAAAAGTCCTAACGTATGTTGCCGAGGGCTGTGGTTTGTGTTTACTTTGGGTCTAACTCAGAGACAAGCATTTGAAACGTTTCATGTAAAAACCATGATTATTTGAAAAGCTGTAGGAAGCTTGTGCGGCTTAAGAAGAAATGGTCTTTGTTGTCATTGTATATGTTCAAGAAAATTGGATGCAGTCCTATCAGTGCAAACAGCATGTCCCAATATGTGTTGTTGTTGCACAAATCTTGAGCCACAATAGCCACATTTATAGGAAACACGCCAGGGTGAAATAAACCATAATTCTCCTTTAATATGATGGTAACACAATCCCATTTTGTCTCTACATGGCCTTTGTGATGTGTTGATAGTTGAAATTGCATCGTTAGCTTTAAAATGCCTCTCACATCTCATGCAGAAATGAAAAATACATATGTGTTCAGAAGATCTGAACTTCTACAGCAAAAACATAGAACCATATCTGACAGTTACTCAGTGTTCCAGAATATATTGCTTGGCCATGATGCTCAGCTGCTCCACCAGTATTATGCCCTGTTTTCCTGCTATAAGATGGTTCTGATTGGCCAATATAATGGCATTCTTCCACTGCATGGCATCTACGCGCCTTGCCTTTTTTGGTTTCCCGTTATGAAAAAAGGTGTTTTTTCGTAGTACTACCTCAGTCGAGGTTCCAAGCGAGTTGAGGCGATACCAAAAGGTGACGTAAAAACCTGCAGACACCTGATTGGTTGGAAAGAATTGTCACTAATCACTGCGTCATCATTGCTAGCGACAGACAAGGGCAGGGGGGGGGGCCCTTAACAAACCCAGCGTGTTTACCAGTAATTAGTTTATCCAGCTTTTTTGCTGCCTCCAGGTTCATTAGTAACTCATTTGCCGTCTGGCTGTGGCAACACGCCGAGGAAAAAAAGCAACACACCTTCAACGTTCTGTGTGTGAGTGTGTGTGTGTGTGTTGTGTTAGGTCACGGCAGTTTACTGCTATGACGACCAGCCATGGCTAGGTACCGTTAATGGAAAAACGCCATAAACCTGTGGTTTCATCATCACAGACACTACACCCATGCTTTTCTACAGTCTTGACGGTCCACTGGCTCTGCTAGGACAAGAAAATCACAGATGCGTTCACGGTTTCTTCCTTATACTTCCCCTCATACACCACTTTATTCTCACATCATCCAACACCTACACTATACGACAAGATTATTAACACCTCCACCCACAGTTGACTAAACGGACCAACAATTACAGCACACAACTGTTAGTGTGTTGTTGTTTTTTCAAGAATCTGTTACATGCTTGTGACAAATTGGAGGCATGTCCGGGATTAGAACCTACTCACCTCACGTCCCATACAGTTCTCAGGAGATGAAAAAATACAAAAAACGCTCAGCAGTTTTATTTTGCCTATGCGGAGCTGTTGATGTCTTGATATGAGGTTAAAGTATCTAGCATAACATCAGAGGGCACTTCAAATTCTCTTTTAAAACAGAGTAATCACTGATTTAACATGAGCTCCAGGCAGAGTTATCACCTCATGTCATGCTCACGCTTGGTTTTTCTGTTTCTCAGCACACACAGTACACTCTCGGTAAAACACACTCACACCCTTGATCATAAACTCAAAAGCACATACACGCGCTGGATCCCTCACAAGCATACATGCTCAACTGCACAGATGCGGATGCAGTCCCATGAGAGAGACACAAACAGACAGACATACACACACACACTTCATCAATCTAATCTTCACTAATGTTCTTAATCAAACGTTCATGTGACAGGATGACTGGGTTAGAGTGATTTTTGACGTGCCGCAGTGTGCATGTCAAGCAACGTGCACGTCAAGCAACGTGCACAAGTAGACAACCTACGGAAGGTGAAGTGCAAGCAGTGCACCGGTTGTTTGTCTGCATGGAGCGGTTAGCGATACGGGAGCAGACAGCAGATAGAGAGCTAACTATTCTGTGACTCCTCTCTGCTAATGGCTTTAATGAGCTCTCTGGAGTCATGGCTCTTAAAGACACAGCAATGCAACGGGGGCCAGCGGAGAGAATGAAGATTTCAAAGGAAGTACATGTAGAGAGCGATTAACGGCTAATCACTTAAAAAAGGTGAAAAGAGTGGAGTGAGAGTGATAATAGAGGAAATAGTGCACATAAGCTCACACACACACACACACACACACACACACACACACGGTCATTTATCAGCATTATTCACCAATTTTTTAGCCCCGCGAGAAAGCCGCAGTTTACGGCATCGCACTGTGGTTGTCTTGTTTGGAGTTGACCCATTTTAGGTAAACAAAACATCAATAACGCTTTCCTCAGCAAACACCAACGCAATGTGCATGAACACGCACATACACAGGCAAAAAAAATTAAATAAAAAATAAACACACGGCCGCTCGTCTCCCAACTCTGTGCGAGAGGAAGCCAGCGAGGGTGTTTGAAGTGGGTTTGATCAAACAGAGAGTATGCAGCACCACTAGCGGATGCCACAGCCTATACTCCTCACTGCACCCAGAGACAGCAATACACGCCTCCTGTCAATTTTCTTTCTCTCCATCTCTCACGCTCTACTCTTCAGCTCACTTTTTCTTCTCCTTTTGCTCCATCTCTTCCGTGTCCATCCCATCTATCATTTCTTCTTTTTTTTATGTTGGACTGGTTTAAAACACTCTTTGCTCATTACTTTACAAATCACATGTCACAGTAATTGCTTTAGACACTAATCTCATTAAGATACATGGCTGACACATTTAAAAAAAAAAAAAAACTATTTAATTTGGGACCATTCTTCATTCTGCTCCTATTTCATAACACACCCTTATTTTCAAGAAGAAAACAGTTAGCTGCTTCCAGCCATGTTCCTTGGTAGGCAAATTTAATTCACCACTGTGCATAAACTCTAAATATATCCGTTACTATCTCTTCCTTCCTTTCCTCCTGTCTCTGGCGTTACCTCGGGCTTTGGATGATTGGTGCCACAGCGAGCTTCATGTCACCCACTTTTTGACCACGCATCCACATTGGGAAATAAAAACATGCAGACAGTCGGAGCTTCTGCAGAAACTCTTGTTTGTTCAGAGGCTGAGACGTGCTATAAAGAAGCGTGCTCTTCTGGTGCAACAGCTATGAAGGACATCAACACAAAGCCCGGTGGAGAACAGAGCCCTCCTGCAGCCCCTTCAGTAATCAGGGATAAGAGGAGGTGGGAGAGAGAGAGGGGGGTAGCAAAAAGGGGGAAGCTGCGAGAAGAAGAGCCCAGCAGTTTGCTTCAGAACTACACCAGAGGTGAGGAAAATGTTGCCAGCCTTTGATTAGGCCCTTCAAACTGGTGTAAGAATCGCTTTTTCCACAAAAGCAAACACACTTACACACTCCTGAGCCACACCTAAACACCTACATAAAATGGGCAAAAAATACAAATGTGTATCCACACACAGTTTTGCAAGAAGGCACACACATAGGATACAACGAAACATAAAAAGGTGGACCATGAAAAAAATAAATGAACAGTATCCCCCTAATTTGTGACGTAACACATCACTGAAGCTGTGCGAGTTTGTTAAAGGTGACGCCTGGAAAGGATGAAGCAATCTCATCAGCAGAGAATCCTCTCCTCGCTTTCTATTTCTATTCGAAGAAGACAGAACTGCCAAAAAAGACTAATAATGTTCTCACATCCCCTATTCTTCATTTTCCATAGAGAGGCAACAGAGGGGGGCGCAAAGAAGAATGTTAATGGAGTGCTCTGATTCTCGTCTCACAAACCTCAAGAGGGGAGAGGTGGGGGAGTGATGCAGGAGTTTGGGGATTCTTAAAGTTGGTCTAAAAGGAAGGGGGAGAGAACAGCACGGAGTAGGTGACTCATCATGGTGCTTTCATCATTGCGAGTCATTTTCAAATCCATTAGGACCTACTAATCACACACTGTCATCATGCTCATTACTTCGACAATCACTGTTATAAACAATATATTTCGCTACTAGCATCTGTTCCATTATGCTTGTTGTCAACAACATAGCCACCATGGTCATCATCCCTTGAATATCATTTCCAGGATCTTTTCTCCTCTCCTTCATCATCATCTTCTTCATGGGTGTCATTGACGTGATCACCCCTACCGTCCCCAGTCTTACACCACGGTCACCCTGTTCGTCATACCAGTGGTATCGCTTTGATAACAGCATCTCCACTAGAATCACTCACATCATTATTGTATGTTAATAGCTGTCCTGACATGCATCAATTAGTTAACATTACTTGTAAATCAACAATATGCACCTATTACTGAATTTTATTAAGTGAAAGTTGATTGGACGGTAAGTAAAAAATAATTTTTTGGAGTTAGCCTAACTTTAAACAACTATATATCACCATATCACCACCATCAAAAAGACGCTTGAAATCCCAAAAGCCTGTTTTGACCTGTTGACCAGGCCTACCATTCAAACTCTGAATAATGACACAAAATGATAATGAAGAAGAAAGAAAGAAAGTGTTTTCTGACAAGCTAGCAGTTAGACATTTTTTCCTTGTTTATCCTGCAGATGGTGGGCACCGAGGGGTTTAATCCCAAGTTTTTCTTCAACAGGCAGACTTTCACGTATGTGTTGGAGAAGATCCACCCAAAAGATACTTTCTTCTTTAAGCGAAATACTAAATCTGAAATCTAGCAAATGGCAACCGTACTTGGCAAAGAGCCAAACAAATTGCAGCGGGGCAACAGCCAATCAGTGCTATCCATGTGCCATTTGCTTTCTCTGGGCATGCGCGTTGTTTTCCCACACTCAGGGCACTTGCATGGCAAGCCTGGGAGATATCCACACACCGGCCTGTGGAGCCAAGCCAGTTAAAACTGTTTCAGAACTATTGTACCCAGCAACTGACCTTAAGTTGTAGAAAAAGGATATGATATCTACATGTTCAGCAGCAACCAAGGATGTTTTATGTCACGCATTCATCCAGAATTATATGAATTTCTGGATATTCTGGAATTGTTATAATGAACAGCCCTTAACTCAGGGACAGATTCCAGGTTGTATCCACTTTAGCAAATATTACTGTATTGCATACCTGCAAAAAATGCTAAAATTATAGTATACAAAAAAAAAAATATAAATGAAATAAATACAAGTTTTTGCTTTTTTATTGTCTTTATTGTGAGACAAAGATACATTTCATGCCCTAGTTTTTACAATAGGCTTCACTTGTATTTACCCTCCTGATCACCACTGCCACTATCATTACATCATCATTTATATAATCAACATCAAATGAAAACATTAACCATGGGCGCCATCATCCCTATCATCATCATCACTGTCAACGGCTTCGTTTTCCTCATCAAAATCTTAATCACTATAGTTGTGTTCACTGTTGCTTTCATTATGCTCATCATAATTATCTTCATAAACATCATTAGCATCATTGTGATGATCAACGGATTTTATTGGTGTAAGTAAATGCCAAATGTAAAACATTTTGGGCAGGAATGCTGGGGTTTGGAGCTACACCAGCATATTCAAGAGAGGTGTGTAAAGCCCGGCGGGGAGAGAACATGAGCTGGGTTGGAAACTTGAATTCTAAAAAAGCAGAAAGAACTCAAACAGCATTGCTAATAAAATCTACAGGGAAAAATAAACATGCAGTCAAAATAACAACTCAGGTGTAGAAAAGCTTTGAAAATAGTTGCCCCAACATGAGTTAGAGAGCCTGCTAGCAGTCTGGTACTCTAAAAATACAGATGACCAAAACAACCTTTGTAAAAACTAAAAAGGTCTTTTGTCTCGGAGTCTGTCAGCATCCTCCACAACACCAGGCTGACTATAACAATGGCATTGCATTGAATCTGCACCTGTCCTGAATCTGTAATGTTAACAGTGTACTGTGTTTGAGCCGAGATGGAAGACACGTTCCAGCCCGGACTGGCCTGGATGATGACAGTCTATCATCATCGTTATCATTAACACCTATGCTGCCATCCTCACACATTTGGTTATCATCACTAGTGCCATCACCTTCATCCTATGACAATGATCAATCTCACCATCATCATCAAAACCTCTTATCCGTCTGGAGGTGCATTAGATTAGAGGCCAGTTTTCCAATATCAAGCCCACAGTGTCCCTCTTAGAATAAGGCCGTAGGTGAGGATTATTCTGCAGGTCAGAGGGAATATTCCGGTTTAGCATAAATTACACACAGACACTCTGAACCAGCGGGTGGCATACATGGGGAGTGTGGAATAGGAATCAAGAGAAGCCTCAGAATTCGGAAGAATTAAGTAGCAACAAAATCATGTGGTGCAACAACTGTTGGTGCTGCAATATCATGGCCCATTAGCATAGTGTAAAATAATGAGTGTCCATAGCTGGCTGGGAATTTCCTTTTGCCTTGTCTGATGGATTATAATGCAAATGATTCAAACTCTGCTTCTTTAGTTTGACTTTCCACACAAAAAAAAGGAGGAGTTTTTGGTCACACTCAACTTGTAAATAAACCATCAGGACGATTATCTGCGTGAAAGTTACAGGGGTCAGCTCTGCATTGAGTCTAGTCTCACCTGCTACGATGCCAAGTGGAAAACGGGGAGGGGAAGTATCCTTTACCTCACCATCTTCCCTTCCTCTGTTTTAAAATGCCAACTTTCTCATTCTAAAAGCTGTGTGCGCCAGAGGGCATCTTTAACATTGGGTGAGGCTCCATACGAAAGGCCAGTGTTTCCCCTCTAATACCAGCCCCTCAACATTCACCTGCTGGGATCATCCAACCATGCGCTACTTACTTTCTCTCTCGCCTTCATACTTCCAGAAGTAATCTTCCTTCCTCCACCACTTATCCACACTTTTTCCACCTAATTTCTTTTTCCTCTGCATCTTCCTTTGATTCTCTTTCCTCCACACAAACTCATCCTTTATTTCCATCGTTAAGAAAGAAAGAAGTGGCCTTGTCTTTGTTACACACTCAACTTTTTGTCCTCCATATGCATGCTGTCCCTAATCCTTCAAGCAGATCTCTCCCTTTCAAATTTTTCGTTTTTGTCTCTCAGGACCAGTCGGAGGCGTAGCCAGACGTGTATGTGTTATTATCAGTCTCCAGCTGGTCTATATGAGGATTGAGCTGCCGGGGTTCCATCTGAGAATCAGGCAGACAGAACTGAACGACTCCTTTTCTTTCGCTTGGCTAACACAATCAGCACAACCAGCCGGGAACTGAGAAAAAGTATTAGAGGGCAGGCAGAAACAAGGATGGAGTGGGAATGACAATGCCTATTGTTCGCCATGTATTGAGTGCAGTCTGGCATCTTACATATTCTGAACTAGTATCTCCCTATTTTGTCCCCACTTATTCATGCTTTCATCCATGTCCGTTGGCCTGTGTCTCTTCTTAAAACCCCGTCGGCTCAATGGCTGTCTCTATCTCCTGGCTCGAAAAAGTTTCTCTCTCTCTCTCCCTCTTCATTAAACAACAACTCCTGGGATCTCCCCAGGTTGTTTCTGGGCACTTACATCATCATCACCAGCACTGCCATAGTCATTATCATCAACAAACCTCATTAGTGCAAGGTAGCAACAGTAGCAGCACTGCAGCGTAACATCTTCCCTGGTTCTTTAAACCTCCTCCTCCTCCTCTGCACGAACAATCAAACAAACGTGCTGGGAAGTTGACTTAACATTTCATATTGCATTATAGATTCAATGCCATGCTGCTGACATACCCAACATCATCACACTCCTATGGGCAGATCAAATGATGTTTTGCAGCAAGTTGGGCTGGACTGAAATCTTTTCTGTGAAAAATTCATTGCTCCGGGGAAAGTTTTTTTTTTTTTTGTGAACCTGCTTTGAAAAAGAAATCATTTCTAAGACAAGGATTATGATTCTAAGCCTCTACCTTAATAACAAAAAGAATACAATCCTTAATCCTAAAGTGAAGGGAAGATATTGCCGCCAAAGAACAATTAAATCACCGGGCTGGAAGATATTTTTCAATCTGACATTGATTTTCACTGCTAATTATTACGTTCACAGACAGACTGCGTGACACATGACTGGCAGCGCAGGTTGGCACAGGGACCCCGGGTTGTCACAGGCTCGTCACTGAGAGGTGATGATCAAGTGTCATACACGATAGGAACAGGCCAGGGAAATTGGGAAATCAAGCTATTGTTACAAAAGAGCTACAGAATAGATAATGTCGACATGCCAACGTTTTCCTCAATCATTTTGCAATTGGAATATATATATATATATATATATATATATATATATATTTTTTTAATCTATGCATTTCGTCCTCTTTAGCAGCTCTATGTTGATTAGAAATAATTTAAGCGATGCACCTTTGTCTGGCATCAAATTGGGGGCGTGAGAAGAATTTCACAGCCAACCACCCCCCCCACCCCCGGAAAAAGGTCAAAGACAAACATCGAATGGCTTAGCTATAGATTTAGTTCTAACAGTGTGCAGGAATTAAACACTTTCTTTTACATTATTTCATTTCCCGTGTGCGCATTAGACACCATCTAATTGCAATGCATGTGCTTTAACAATATGTACACACACACACACACACACACACACATTTCTAAAATAGATACCCTGCATAAAAAGCTTAAATGTGACAAAGTTTGTAAGATTGACTGTTTATGACATTTCCTCATAGAGAAGTCCTCCCCCCCACCCCGTGGGCATCCGCTGATTGACAGTAAGCACACGAACAACTAACGCAGCAGTGATGTAAACTAGCTCATACCTCATTAGCTCGAAAAAAAAAAAAAAGAAATAGGAGATAAAAGTGGAACTCACAGAAGCTGCACGTTTCCTGTGATTTCATTAGCAAAATACAATTTGGTTGATTTCTTATTTCAGGGTGGTTGACAATAAAATGCGAGATTTACATCTCGGCTACTTCGAGAGGGAAAACACATTAACGTCGAGGAATGCAATTATACTATTGCGTTGTTTTCTTAAAGAAACGACCTGTTGATTAGATCTTTCTGCATCAAAGAATCATTAGACGTGTAAAATGACAGAAACACAGTACTAAATCACTCTTACTTAGAACTCGAGTTGACATCCTCGAGAGGTCTTTTCCAGGCAAATGTTGTTTGGCTTGTTACAGCAGTTTGTTAACGCACAGGTGTAATTAATCACACTAACGATGCTGTGCCAGCGAGCCTGCACACACCTGCACGGAGAGCTGCCAATCATTCATGTAATCAGCTACACCTGTGTTTGAAAAGCCACCATGTTTGCTATAAAACAGTCTCATCAATTGTGTTGCTTGAGTCCAAACAAAAAGATCATGAGGAAATGAAGCAGTGAAAAGCAGCACATTCTCATACATTTAGTTTTTAACCCAGAGTTAATGAATGTTGCCAGCATCATAAAGTCTGAGACTAATTTCATTGTAGCTTTAACCCTCCCGTTGTCCTCGGGTCAAATTTGACCCGCTTTCAACAAGTTTCTATATCTGAAATTTGGGTTTCTTGTAACCAAATTGACAACATAAATAACGTGGATAGTTCCATACAACGCTCCTCACAAGTAATACAAACGATCAGTTCACTACCTTCATTGAATTTGGTTGTTTCATTCAATTGTATAGCATTTGAAAAAGGTAATGGTAAAAGACTGTTGAAAAAAGCTTCAAAAATGTTGGAAAAAGAGGCAAGAACATCAACAAAAATAAGTGGAGAGAAAACATCGGGGAAAGCGACAAAAGTGTTGAAAAGGATGACCAAAATGTTGATATTTTGAAGCAAAAACAACAAATAGTTGCATGGTCGACGGGGAAGACAACACAAGGGATAATACTACTCTACAATAAAAAAATGTGTTGGAAATTTGCTATGAGCTGTTCTTAGTTAATGCTCGTTCTAATTTGGTGGGACACAGAAGTCAGTTTTGGAACATTTGGGTTTTATCAAAACTGTTGGATTCAAAAGCTTTGCAGAATGTGCCAGCATCAAAACCTTCAGTGTGTAAAACCTCCATTCCTTCAATCCGCTCCCTTCTGGTCGTAGACATAGGCCGTTTACACGTACTGTACATGGTTATTTTCACAAACGGAGACATTTTCCTTCATTTGTGCCCTTCGTTTACACGCAAACAAAAGAGAATTTGCCTCTGAAAAACTCCGGCCAGAGTGGAGATTTTTGAAATCTTCATTTGCACGGTTGCACGTAAACTGAGACAAACGGAGGTTTAGGCAGCCGAGGGAGTGAGGAAGAGCAGAGAGGGAAAGGGATTTGTTACTGTGGTTGCTACTTTGGGGATTCTGATTGGCTAGCGTGGGCTTGAGTTTCTCGTTACACTGCCACCTACAGGTGTGGCATGCTCGTGACGGCATTGACGGCATGTATACACAGGTACGTGTAAAGTAACAGTTATCTAAAAACTGACAGCTGTGCACCTTGTTATTTTTGAACCCGGAGAGGTTGAAATATCCGTTAATGAAAATAGCCGGCCACGTGTAAACGTTGTCATAGATACCCTAACGTCAGAACCAACCGGGCATAAAAAACTGGAGGAGGAATGTACGTTAAGTACTGTGCAGTAGTTTCTATAATTTATGACATTAGGCCTTTCAGGGAAGTGCAACATACTCCTTTTTAATGTATTCTATTTATTGATGTGTGTATGGTATGTGTTAGATAAATAGTGCTGTAGATATCTGGTTCAACGTTGGTGTTGTGGATCATGTGTCAATACGCCTGTCCTGTACAACACATTGCCTCTCTGGGACCTCTAAAGTTTTCTAAGTCTAAGTACATGCCGGTGTGCCTCCACTGTTTAAATGTGACGTGTCTTAGCTCTTTTTCAGCACATCCATGTCATTACGCGCTACATTTCCTCTTCACAGAAATGAATACAGAACTTTCTTTGTGGTCACGAATCACCGAAGTGTTTTGTCAAACAACCACGTTTTGACTTTCATGCTTTAAGTGAAGGAATTGGCAGTGCGTTTAACATCAGCAGGCAAACTGTTCCACTCTAATGCCCCTGCATATTTAGATGACCTCCACCTGTCAATCATTGTATTGAATCTGCTGATGACTAAGATCAGCAACACTAGATCTTGTTATATAACGGTCTCTCCTGCTGAGCCAGGAGAAATGATTTGCCCTGACTTTAATTACTCCGAGTATCATTTTTAGCTCGACGTGAAGAGGCTCTGTACTCCACGGATACCTCTCGAGACTTGAACCAGAGCAGTGCTGACATTTTAAACAAACACATACAATGTCCAATCATGTAGGTCATTGCAAGAACATGTGACCTGATGTACAGCTTCTTTCTTTGTGTATGTACAGAAAGAGGTTGCCTGAGGCAGTGTGTGCAGCATCCTGTAGAAGAAAAACATGCAAACCACATCCCGACGGTACGAGAGAGGGAGGGAGAGAAGTCATGAAACACGAGAGAGGGGATAAGATAAGAGCTTGATAGAAAGACACCAAGATAGAAAGGGAAAAAAATGGAAAAAGGATGGAGCGAGAAAGAGAGGTGGAGTGGGTGCTGGTAGTGGTGATGTGGCAACAGTGGAAGATGGATTTAACCCTGGGGCAGGTTTGAGTCTGACAAACTGTCAGTAACTGAACGAGGGTGACTACAAGTCTCCATGTAAATTGGATGCAAATCTGTGTGTGTGTGTGTGTGGTAGGGCTGCTAGTGACTGCTAGCACTGGGCGCCACAGGGGCCGCAGTAGAAAGACAACGTGTGTGTGAGCTTACGTGCAAGGACTTGTGGTGGGCTGATTGTGTGCATGGGCCTCGCACTTGTGTGCACGTACGTGTGCGTGCATATGAAACTTTCTGCGTGACAGTATATGTATGAGTATGTGGGTGATCCATGCATGAGACATTTCTTCCTCAAAGAATGTGTGGGTGCAAGTGTGTGTGTGTGTGTGTGTGTGTGTGTGTGTTTGAGTGTGATACAGTGCATGTGTCTCCAAGGAGATAGATTCTGTCCCATAGAATGAAAGTGTTGTCAACCATCAGCGCCTCTCACTGACACGGAGTTCCTCAAAGACAGAGATGAAGAGAGAGGAGAGCGGAGGAACAAAGAAGAAAAGGAAAAGAAAGTCTTTTGAAGGATAAACCATGGGATTAGATAAGGTGCTCCTTCTGGACTATTGAGCAGTATGTGTGTGTGTGTGTGTCTGAGGGTGTGTGTGTGTGTGTGTGTGTGTGTGTGTGTGTGTTTGTGGAGGAAAGCCCATTGCTCTGAGCACATTAGCTGCTCAGGGTGAACAAAGCCCCTCACCTGCAAGCTTTATAATACAGGCCTGGGAGCCAGAAGAGGGGGGCTCAGTGTGTGTGTGCACGTGCACACTTGTGTACCAGCCAACAAGAGGAAAAAGGATGGGCTTTTACTTTAACGGAGAGCCAGTCTGGGTGTACTGTATGTGTATATGAGTGTGTGCATGTGTCCCATATCTGGCTTTCACTGTGTGTGCAAGTGTACATGACAGCAAGTAAATAGAAAAAAGGAAGCTGCCGAACCTTGTGTTCAATGGACAGTCGTTCTGGTGGAGAGTTTGTAACCTACATCGAGCTCCCACTGGTGTGTGTGTCCTTCTTTTCTTTCCTTCCTGCATTAAGAATAAATCTCTTTATGTCAGTCTGGGAGATTTCCAGATCCTGTTCTAGGGTTGCAGTATTGTTGTGATAATAATGTGTCTTATGGTACTGTGTTTCTCATCACAACACAAGGATGGACAAAACTCTGAGTGTGTGTGTGTGTGTGTGTGTGTGTGTGTGTGTGTGTGTGTGTGTGTGTGTGTGTGTGTGTGTGTGTGAGTGAGAGTGCTGCTCCCTGCCGTGACCAAAAGTGTCCGGAGCTGTTTGAATTGGATTATCTTATACATTTTCTATTATCCAGCAAGCCCTTGAAAGAGATAGACCAGCTGAGAGCCAGGGCCCTTGATATAAAGGGTTTGGCCAATTTGTAGCATGCCTCCTCTCTCATGTACGAACATATGCTTAACTCATTTCATGTATCTTGACTTATCCAGGTTAGTCTTGTTGAGATCAAGGCACTCCACCAGACCAGGCAGCACAATTAATTAGCAAGTAAAAAACAATTAAAACAGTCAGCATTGGCGATGGTGATTAATGCCAAGCAAGTAGGAGGTTGCCAGAGAGGAAGTAGACAAATCTTATCAGGAGTAAGTGAAAAAGCATCCGTGACATTGGGAAACATGTAGCACCAGTGCCACATATACTTCCATTGTGGTGTGATTTGTCACTTCAATCTGTTTTTTCACATTTCCGTCTTTGGAAACCCAAAAAGTTTATGCTGGGGGTGCAAAACAGAGCGCCATTATCAATTCTAAAGATTTCAAGTCAGTACTTGTTGTAACCTTGCGGAGAACGTCCTTCTCAAGCTGTTTATGGGTTGGCGCAAACTTTTGATGAACACAAGAAGAGACAACACATCCTGATGGCTCAATACAAGCTGTGTGCTTGATGTTGTGTGATCAATTAGGACACACAGCTGTTCATTTCCCCAGCTGTTTGTGTCATTTCGCTGCCTCAGACAATGGCTCCAGTGGATGCTATTCATTATTCTTGCTGAGTCTCAGTCCTCTTTGCCTAAATCACAATCCAGTATATTAATAATACGTAAGAAAGAGCTTTTAGACATGTTTTTCATCCAAAGGGTACTGAGAAACACTTTCTCCTCGAAAATACTGGTCACAGCTTTTAGCAAATCCTAGTTAATGCTACAGCCAGCATTAGTATAAAGTCTGAGTTCAATAAACGGTGTTAGTCCTACCTTGAAGAACAAGCTAGATGAACACAGACATCTTTTCAGCAGCATGTACTGATCCTCCACACTTCCTTCATTCAATAATCCACTTAGGAGTTATGAACAGTAAATGTAAGGAAACCCAACACGGGTACTTTCCGTTGATTGTGACTGTTTTAAATTGGTGGTCCATTATCTAGACTTATATACTGTATATATGTTTGTTTTGTAAAAATTATACTTACTAGTGAAAATGTGCCTGTTTGGAACGGGACGATTGCTTGGCCTGTGGTATTGCTGCTTGTAGAATTCTACAAAACCAAACTGCACCCCCAAATGACTAACAGAAGGACCCCAAACCACTTGATATGCAACTCCCCTGTATACCCTACTACTGACTCACTGATTTACCTGACAGAGAACCTTGCAAATTAAGAAATTAATTGCAAAATATCACAATGAAATTGTGGCGTAGTCAGACATTAGCCTCATAGATTCATGGCAGTGCGGTAACCATTCAGCCTGTTATGAGAGTTAATCAGCAGCACATATCTGTGTTACCAACCACCGGAACCGGACTGTGTGTGTGTGTGTGTGTGTGTGCAGAGACAGAGACAGAGACAGAGACAGAGACAGAGACAGAGAGAGAGAGGATGTTGTCTCACGTCGTATGATCGTTAACTAATTTAACATTTCAGTAGAGTTTATTTCCACAGGCTCCAGATTTAGTGGCTGGACTGTTAACGGTGGAGTAGGGGATCCGAGTCGCGGGGGCATTCCGGTGACGGTAATGTTATTAGTTAGCAGTAGACTTAATTAACCCAGGGTGAGTCTGATGAAAAGTGTTGTGTCTGTCCGGTTCAGCTCTGAGATGTTCTCGCATTGCACAGCGCTGTGAAGGAATAATCTCCGAGACTGTGTTATGATCTGCCTCTGGTTAGGAGTGGTGAATGTAGTCTACAGCTCACAGCAACTTACTACTATATAGTGTCTGGCTTTTGTGAGATATTAAGTGTTTGCAAACATCTTAGTTTTCCTCTTCTTGAAACAGTGTCTGGTAGCCTGCCTGTGAGTAGGCGAGCATCGAGCTCTGTCTGCCACGTCGTCTGTAGTGTAGCTGGTTGGACTTTGCATATCTGTGGGATTTGGAATTGTCCTTAAATTCAGAAATTGTTTGTTAAAAGTCAAAGACAGTCCCACGTAGTGCTACTTTGCACATGTTTTTGGTCAAAGGTGTATTTCACATCTTAGCTGCTAATGCGCCGCTGCTTTCTTCGACTCTCTCTATCTACGTTTTTGTCAATCGAGTTATCTATTGTTTTGGTAAAAAAACTCATGCGAACAAAAATGGTGAAAGTGTGTTTCCATCCTACGGCTTTAAAATTTTAAATAAAAACCTGTTTTGCGATCAAATTGTTATATCGAATTGATTTGAGACAAGTTCTAATAGTGCTTATGTGCCAGCTGAAACCGACATATCAAGCTAAAATAAGAAAACAACGATGCTATCAACACATCGCTATGGTGATGCAGATTGTCTTTTATTTTCCCTCCGGCACCGCTGCAAGACAACTCTTTTGAGACATGTCTCGCTGTGAGTGCCTTCCATTTACTCCGGAGGACGTCCCATGGCTTGTTGTAACCTTCGTTGGCCATTTCCTTCGCGAGTTCCTGATAAATTATGGCATTTCTAAGATTTTTGCTATCTAAAACAGCCGTTATATTTTGCTCATAAATTAACTTGAAAAAGTCCCTTGTCTCCTAGTCCGTCCACTTCCATCTGTCTTTGTTGACACCCGCAATGTGTGCAAACAGAGCGGAAATACTGGGCGGAAATTAACTGAAACTTCTTCTTTGTTTTGTGGCGGGTTGCAACCATAAAATAACCTAAAACTTAATCGCGATTCATTTTTTTATTGGGAAAATAACGTTTCCATCAGCGTTTATCGTGTAAGCCGTATGTCAATCAAGATAATCCACAGGGAGACCAAACGTATTTCTTTTGAGTTGGTATTCTTGAAATTCAATCAAATTTTACTGTTTACGCACGCACACACACACTCCTGCAATTTATAGATAGATGTATATGCAGCTACATTCATTTATTTGAGCATTTGAACAATAATTCTGCTTTATTACAATTTGATCCTTAATTTGTAGCTTTTTGTTTTTGTTGGCCTTTTTGTTGTCATTTATTGGCGACATTGCAACAATAACGTCAGACAGATTTTAAACAATCTAACAGTTGCGCTTTAATTAAACACAATGCCAAAGGGAACTTGTACTTGAGTGTTTTCAAAGTTACAGAAGAAGTTAAACCAGTTGTTTCCAAACGGTTTGGCTTGTAGCCTCATTTTGGGCTCCTTGTAACGTTTCAGCTGTCCCACCAAATATGATTTCCCGTATAAAAATGTTTAAATGGTTTCATAGGCCCATTTTGAGGCCCAACTTAGGTCAAGTAATGTTTTACTTCACAACAAATATTAGACAACAGTCCAGATATTCACACAAGTCTTAGCTGCATATCTTTGCTATTTCCTGTTTTCTGCCTCATTAATCATCTCAGGACCACTCAGATTTATCTCGCGACTCTTTGAAGGACTGGACTGTAGATATAAAGTAGGTAAAACTAGCTCCACCTCGACCCGCTACAACAGTAAAATGCTGCTTACACATTGCTGTATCAGTATAGAATAATGTCACAATGAGCCCCAGTGGCCACGTTTCTGCAGCTCATGTACTTTTACTTTTGAACCTTTCAGCAGTACTAATGTGCTTTTACATTGGTAAGATTTTGAATTTAAGAGTCCAACTTGTAATGTAGCCATTTTAAATTGTTGTGTTGGTAACGGATGTCCCTGGCTCCACCAATGCAATTTGGAAAAATAACTTACTGATATAAGTTAGTAACTTATCACAGCAAATAGCTTGGGTGTATACAATCTTACCATTACGAACCAAACATTGTAAATAAAACCCAAATCTTAATAAACCAGAATTGTCCTGTGGCCTACATTTCACATGAGCTGGGTTGATTGTGGCGTCTGTCTTCTCCTTTCTTTTTGCCGGTGGGCTAGTTTCTCCCCATAAAAAAAACTTGCCGTAATCCTCAAAGTTTAGAGAGAGAAAGAGCTTTAGATGAAAGTTGAGGAATGAATGTTGTCAGTGAAAGGTCCTCACAAGTGCAGCGGCACCGACTTGAGTGTGTGCAGAAAAAGGCACAGCATGAGCAATGACAGTGCCAGGGTCTAACAGGGGGAACCAACTTCACCAGAGCTCCAGAGCCTAGATTCATTGCTTTAGTGGCAATGCATTTTTGATGTGTCCCATTTCTGCTTCAACTTCTCCCTACGACCCTGACGAAATAACAGCGCCCCCAGCCACCGTCGATATAGCTTAAATTTACCCTGTGACGTTTGCAACGTGGAGGTGTTGTGTGTACGTGGAGGGGGAATGGAGGAGCACAGGGAGACGAAAAGAAAGACAGAAAGAGAGAGGGAGACAGGGAGAAAATGTTCCCCCTTGCCTGTTAAATATTTGAGAAGCCTTCTGTAGAAAAGTGATGCAGTCAGAGACAGGCCTGTTAGCTGTGTGTGTGTGTGTGTGTGTATGTTTTAGTTGATACAGAGAGAGAGACAGGGCCGTGAGTTTGGACTAATTCAGCCGTGAGAGAGCAAGAGGGAGCCCTTTCACTGTTTATTTATCTACCTGGGAGAGAGAGAAAGGGTAAAAAAGAAAGGATAGGAGAGAGAAGAGGAAGGGGTGAGAGAGAGAGAGACAGAGAGAGAGGCTGGCTAGGTTGTCACAAACCATTAGACAGACGGACCCAGTGTGCTCTGCCCCATGTCAATGAGAGGCCCTGCAAAAGACAAACACCCGTGTGTATGTGTGTTAATGCGCGTGCATGTGTGTGTCTGCGGCCTCATGCACATGTGGGTGTCTGTGTGTTCCTTTGTGTTTATTTGTCTACGGTTGAGGATTTTGCACAAGTGCTTGCAATTGACAGAGAAATAATGTGTGCTTATGTTTACTGGCCCAAGTCAAAAAAAGGTTAAAGGCTCTGTGTGTGTGTGTGTGTGTGTGTGTGTGTGTGTGTGGAAAGAAAGAGCAGAGGGGACATCTCTAGACATTGGGGAGGCAGGCTGCCCTCATTGTCTGAGACAAAAGGAGCTCCATGTGCCACAGGACAAATATCTAGTGTACCTGCGCGCACACACACACACACACACACACACACACACACACACACACACACACACACACACACACACACACACACACTTCCACTTACGCCTCTGTATGTGTGTGTAGCTTTCTCATTTGTGAAAGACATCAATATTGTCAAATTCCGCCAAAAACACAGCTAAAACAGGAAGTGTACACACACACACAATCCCACACACAACTCGAATTAAAACTCACTTGGGGTTGGAGCTGTTCCAGTAGACAGCGTGTCTGTCAAATATGATCTTCTCCTCTGCCCACACGGACACCCAAGACAAGAGGGTCAGCACCACCACCTCCATCACACACCTCTGCCCGAGCTGGCACAACATCATAGACATCCAGGGGGAATCTCTCTCTCTCTCTCTCTCTCTCTGTCTCACTGGGTTCAGGCTTTTACTGCGCTGCTGCTGCTGCTGCTGCTGCAGAAATCCTCTTCAGATCATTAATGTCCGTCTGCGCGTCTTTGGACAAATCGATTCGGCTGTTCATGGATCGTTAACTGGCTTGATGAGAGTTCCGATAACGCCAGGGCTCTTTCAAGTCATACTGAATGGCTAAAATTCACTTTTAAACTTCGTCTCGCGCGAACGGAACAGAAGGAATTCACATGTTATTTAGAAGCGCGTCGACGGCGGGATGCTGCGAGTGCGTCTCCTCTGCAAGGTCCGAAACTTTTCTCCCATTACGCGCAGCCGGGGAGATAAATGCACCCCCTGGATTAGATCCCCTTATCTCACAAAAATAAAAAAATTAAATTCACAATGAATAACACTCCTGAATTCACTCGTTTGTAATTTTATCACCGGTATTGTTGCTCATCAGCAGACACAAAACAACGTCCAAACCGGCCGTCATTACCCAGATTTGTGTTGGGGATTGAGCCTGGTCCACGCTTTGTTCCGCTCCTCTCACACCGCAAACCCCTCCACGGCTTCAAACTGCGTCCACTTGACCTTTTTTCCCCTTTTTCTCTTATTGCAGTTCAAAACAATTACATCCCAGACAGACGCGCGCGCTCCGCTCCGTTCTTTTCAGTCCAAACTTATCGCACAAAAACAACCGCGAGACTGGAGCATCCTCCTCCTCACACACAAACACCACGAGCCCTCACAGCATTTCAACTTGGTGATCCCTCCGCTGCCACTGGCGCTAATCCAATGAGACTCCAGCCACGGTGCGCCTCCACTTTCTGTGCGTCACGCTGACCGGCGCAGCAGGGAGCCGTTGATGATCACACAGCTTTAATCCGAACACGCTCCCGTGCAACCTCCACCTATGGCGGCAAGAGCACTAACTGGCACCCTGATTCGGTGTAAGCAACCCCCCCCCCCCCAACCCGCTCTCTCCATCTCGCGCTCGCTTTTCTCTCTGCGCGGGCGGGGTCTGTAGCCGTGTTGCGCCGCGCCACGGGGCTGGCTGACTCACTGCGCCCCAGTGAAACACTGAAAACTGTTTTTTTTTCCTTTTTTCTTTCTAATTTGAGAAAGTTACCTGACCGTTTTGGTATGACATGAATTATGAATGAGTCCAAGCAGATGCATTAAGATGATATATTGCAGTTTACAGAGAGAAACTGGAAAATTGTAGTTTAGTTCGTCTCTTGTAGGCTTATTAATCACCACTACAACCATCTGTGTGACTGAAGGCGGTTTAATTGCAGCGCAGCTGGACATGGTAAAGCTGTTCACGAAGTTCATGTGTTTGAAAAGCTACGGCCTGATGGATGGGCTCAGAGAGAGAGAGGGAGAAAGAGGGCTTCGGATGGATCGCTGGAGCACCGGAGTCATTTTCCATCAGTGTCCATTAGGCCCAAAGGGCAAGCGAAGGCAGCACCGAGTCTAAAACCTGTGCGCCATAAACCTCCAGATAGCTCTGTCTGACAGCGCTACCACCCTGCTGCCTGTGTGCAAGACTCCTCTGCAACACATATCCATCTTTAGGTCTTTAGCCTCAGCGCCAATGGAGGGCGATCTGGTAACTACAGTTTCCTCAAAGAGCTCTGTCATTTTTTATTTTATTTTAAACAACATGTGTCGATAACTGGACAGAATGAGTTCCAGTAAGGACCAATCCACTCTCAGCAAGATGGGAATTGATTCAAGAAAATCATTTGCAAAAGGTTAATTGGCATTCTCTAAAAGAGCGAAGACTAAACTAAAAGAAATAGCCCACAATCTATAGACTCGAGAGAAAAGGATGTAATGCAGTCTATAAACACTTTCCCCACATTAAAGTGACCTACTTGTCCCACCCTTCCCACCCATAACAGGCCCTTGTTACATGTTTGAAAGTGAATCTCTCTGCAGCTTCATCCTTCACATCTTATTGTGCCTCTAGGTTAGATCCTTCATGCAAAGTGTCCTACTTTTGCCCTGCCTGCAAAGTAATGTCTATAATTTGGGCTGCATGAATTCAGACAGGGAGAGAACCCGTGCACCCCCATAACCCAAATACAGCTGCATGTTGTCCGCCGCTGGAGGATGAATTATTCAACATCTGTCTGAGGCGTGCATAAGTAAACAGGTGGATCGTCTCCTGATGACTTTTTTTTTTTCCTTTTTTTTTTTTTTTAAGGGAAAGTCACAGACCAAAGACATCCTACGCCTCAGCTTCAGGCTTTTACTCCTCTGCGTTGTCACCCTGAAAGTGAGTTTAAAGCTCGTGTAAGCTGTGCAGGCTACGCACTGTATTGGCTGGATTCAGATATGAAGGCCTCTTAAGTGATCCTAAATCTTAAAGGAATGTGGGTCAGTGAGTAGTGTATGGATACATGCCTCCTTAAAAGGGCGTTAAATCCTGGAATTTATAGCCGGTTAAGTCTGTGATTGCTCTGCAGTTTAACTCTGCTCAAGAGAGACATAAATTATAGAGACATGAGTTATCTCCCAGCTCCAGATCTTAAAACCATGAAAAAGAGGAATATGACTTTTCAATCTGTTGTCTGACAAGCAGCCATTCACATTCAGCCAACTTTCATGTTTCACACATCAGACATGCAGCTTTTTGTTTCTCAGAGACTCCCTGGCTTTTGTGGATATTGAACATGTCACAAATTATTCACAGGACAGTCTCTTGAACCTCTTGAACCCCCCCCCCGTCCCCACCAGGCTTGCATTTGCGTGTGGCCTTGGTCTTTGCCAGTTATGCGCTTGATTAGAGGCCGCAGGACTATTGTAAATAAATGTTGCCAGATGCGGAAGGATCCCTGCCTCACATGGCTTCATTTAGTCCCGTGCACACAGCGATGGAATGAAGCCAGGATCTGGATTCGGCAAAGAAATGGAGAGGTGGCGGGGTACGTTAACATGCGTGACCCGCTGAACTAGTTTCCGGTACAAATGGAGTAACATTTTTGGTGTAACCAAGCATGGCTTCTTTCTTTGCCATTTAGTAACATCTGGAAAATAAATGTGTGCCCTTGTTGCACATGTAGTGCTTGCCAGTTTCAGCTTTTAAACATGGGTCTCGACAGATTCAAATTAGATCAAGGACCATATTTTGTGTGCCAGAGACGCCTGCTATTTGATAAACTAAAAACATCACAAATATATGGTTGGATAGGTTAACTTTGAGTTACCCTTCCAGCCAATTATGCAATCTCTTTGCATTTTAGTATATTCCAAAGAGGGTTCTGTGTAGACTGCTCCTTGCTCTAATTTACTCTGTGCAGTGTGAAATACTAAGATGCTGCAGATAACCAAGGCTCTGAGGTAGCAAAGCTGCAAGTTGCTGCCACAGAGTTCCCCGACTAGTACGGATTTCTTATGTAACAAAATAAGAATGTGCACCCAGATAGCTCAGTTGGTAGAGCCGGTGCCTACATGTGGAGGTTTATTCCTCCGCACAGCAGGCCTGGGGTTTGACTCTGACCTGTGGCCTTTTGCTGCATGTCATTCCCCCTCTCTCTCCTTTCATGTCAGCAGCTGTCCTGTATTATCAAAAAATTATAATCTTGAAAAAAAAATATCGTAAAAAAATGAATATATGTCTGAATATATCTTGGAACAAGTGACTTCGAGTGCTTCAAGTTGGTTATGCCCAGCAAGTATGAGACAGGTCTCAGTCTTTTTTGATGACCTTCAAGCAAGCTTTATAATGCAAAGTACCAAGAGATGTGCCTTTGCTGTGGAATTTAAACTAAATTGGAGCAAACTATATTTAAGACCACACTCCACAAACTGCTGGGATTAAACAACAGAATCCAGCTCCTGGCAGCCACAAATAAAGATCTGCTGGACTCAATTCTCCTCTCATTTGTCCCTCTCTGAAAAGGCAGGGAAGATCTGAGGTTAATCCTCTCTACCGCTCCGTAAGTAAGTAGAAGAAAAGAAGGTATAATGCCAGAATGCCGAAGGAAGCACTTGAGATTAAGCCACTAACTATTGACATTGTGTGAGTGGCAGGTAAAGTCACCTCTGCTCAGCAGCCCTTGGTCCCCAGCAGAGCAAGACCGCCCCCTGGTGGTTCAGGAGGTGTAGGACTAACGGTCAGTTTCCCCCCCACAGACTTAGTGCTAAACATGGATGTCAGATATACGTGATAGCCATGCCTGTAGTTCCTCTGAATTATTCATTTTATGAGATACTTTGACTTTGTTTCCACAGCAACCGGGCTCATCTTTGAGTCAGACTAAGCCGAAAAGGAGGTGGAGTACAGGAGGATGAAGGATTATTCAGAATCATTGAGAATAGCAAGTATCCAGCGCTGCACAGCAAATTAACTCTGCACCCTGCCATCATCGTAGCAGTTTTATCAGTGGTTTGTAATGGGATTGAGCCAAGCCCAGATGAGCAGTCAGTAAAGTTGCAGATGGGATGAGTACGAAATTGGAAATATAGTACAAGATTAAATAACCCACCAGAAGTAAACACGATGGGAAATGTGGGAAATGTTACGAGATGTTAACCGATACAGAGCAGCAGTTCCACAGGAAAGAGAGGAAGAGACAGAAACCAAACGAGGCCAGATGAAAGAAGGAACAAACTAAAGATTTATTGAAGGCAGCAGAAGATGCAAGAGACAAGAACAGAACAGCAAGGGGGTGGGGGGGTGGGGGAAATGGGAGGAGAGCGGGGCACATACGGAGACACTCCTGTGTTCAGATAGATTTAATGTAATTGTGTTACAAAAGTTTTTTTTGTTTTTACAGCTCCGCAGAGCTCAACAGGTGCGTATTGTTTTTAATCAAAATATACATGTTTTGAACGTAAAGTGGATAAAATCCAAATGATTTTGTGGTACAAAAACATGAATATATACAACCAGCAATCCCGCTTCATACAATAACCCCACCCCCATATAAAAAGGAGACAAATAAAAGCTTTAAACTAAAAAATGAAAGGGATTTTACTCTTCTACAAAAACATCATAGCTAGGACTGCAGTTCAATCAAGCATCCCATCTAAAGCAATCTCTACCAAAGTAGGCTCTTTGTAAAGTCAATCCAACAAAAAGGAGATACAATATACAGTATAGGCTGAAAGATATTTTAACTTCATGTGACATTTGTCCAAGGCATCTGAGAAACGGGGGATGGAAACTGAAGCCTTGTGTACATAACGGGGGAAAAAAAACCTTTAGAAGTCACTACAAAACAGCAGGGGTAGAAGATACTTTGGTCCTTAACAGCAATAACCGCCTGTAGCTACATGAAGCTTCGTTAAACCATGCATAATAATCTTTTACAAAAATAGAGACAGAGCGCATCTGTATCTGGTCCAAAACTACAGTGGTCGAGGCTGTGGAAACTGGTGCTTGAGGCACTCAGGAATGTGACAACGTTTAAGACTTGAGCGTGATGATCAATCACTGAGGAAAAGTGCACTACAGGACCCGACTGTGGTGCAAGGGGACACAGACAGGAACAGGCGAGGGCTATCTCACCTTGTAATCCTGTTATCCTGAATTTAAGAAGAAAAAAAAATATGTTTGCTGTTTTTTTTTTTTTTTTTATACACAGTCCAGGACTGTTACTTTCAGCGGAAAATATCTCCAAGATGCCCTCTCAAAAGGTAGAAGTTCCTGAATATAATGGGATACCGGCATCTTTGCAGACTAGAAAGAAAACACCTGACCGAGAGGTAAACAAAGTCAACTGGGCCACCAGGCCAGAATTTGTCTCAGCCTCAGAATGAAAACTCAAGGAGTCAAGGCACTGTGATCAAACCCAGCCACTACATATAGGTCTCAGTAAGCTTAGAAGAGATACACATGTAAATACTAACATTAAAAAGAAGATAAATGAATATATAGTCATCCACGTATAGATGAATAAATGATTAAATGACACCCCGAACACCATTGTCCCTACTGAGAAAGGACTAAATGGAGGTGAGTGGGGACTGTAAGCCAGGAAGGCTGGACGCAGCTCTAAATCCTGCCACAGATACACCTATCAGACCTACGCCACCTAGCAGGGATATTAGGCATCTAACTGACTTACATTCATAGTTTCTACATACATATAATAGGGGATATATGCATACAAATCCAAAGATAAACATTTGGGTTTAAGAATAAACAGAAGATTGGATGAGCCACTCCCCCCACCTATTTTGACAGTGCTGGTACATACCACAAGAAATTAAAAAAGGCATTTTGCGAGCCACTGATCATCCAAATAAAGCCAGAGCAATGCTTAAGGCAATCTGGTTGGGGCAAAGTAAGGCACAAGACCGCAGATACAGAGATTGAAAGAAATATGCATCCTTATTGAAGGACTTTAGACAGTGGTATGGATCCCCCAAAGCAAATAGGCGGGTAGTTACAAGAAGATAAAATCAAAATGGATACTGGGAAATAAATTGCTTGGTGGGCTATTAGCCAAAACAAAATCCTTTGTATTAAACCGTTTCTGACTGGCCAAACAGGTACAAAGTGGCATTTCAAAAAAAGGCACACATATATCCACATGACTATCATAGTAAAAGGAATGCAGAAGTGTGTCTGGTGTGGATAGGATTCATCCACATAAGCATACATCTGTGGTGGAGGGTGTCTTTTTATTAAGCGATTTGGTCTAAAGTGACAGTTCAGCTGCCCCTACCTCACCTCCAATGCAAGAATATGTTTCATAGCAGAATGTTGCCCCTTTCCCAGGGTCCCACTTGAAACTTTAAGATGGAACAAATTAATGATTTGGTTTGAGTACCAAGAACTCTGTACTAAACTGGAACAAGAAATACACTGATTCCATTTACTGATTCTAAAATAAGTTTGTGACCATTAGCTTAGCTTGATGGTTACATTTGCGCCAATGCCCGTGAGTAGTGTCGATCATTACAGGCAGGACCTACCGCTTAAACATGTAGCTAAACTTCACAAAAAGGGAGTAGCAATACCAGAAAACTGTAACCACTAAGCAAAAATTGTATAACATACTGCACCATGGTACAAGAATGCAAGAAAAATCCTGGTCAAAATCACTATGTCCCAGTATCAACTAATGTTGGCAGGACCCATTCATACAAGTGTAAAAGACAAACAATCCATTTATGCGTGGCATATAGACATACCTTGCATTTTATGCTGAATTACTGTTTATCACAGCTTCAATCAAGAAAATAATGCTGCACGTTTAACATATTTTGGTAATTTATGACAAAACTGGAACCAGAACTCGACTGAAAAAACAATTAAAATGTGATGCCCAAACCTAATGATGACGGAATGATTAAGAACAGTGAAGGGAGCAACATTCTGCAAAGAACCACAGCCATATACATGTAATGGTGGCCTGTTCCACTGAAAGCAACCTCGACAAAAGTAGCATTCAGATGGCAATAGACTTGGAGGGAGGAAGCAAAGGCACTCAGATGGTGGACTTTGAAAAGGACACTCGAAGGTGGTGGTTCTCTCCCAGATCGTGGTTGTGGAACTCGATGAGGGACTCAATTGCCTCCTCGACTGAGCCCATCTGGATCAGGGCCATCTTACGGTCCTTTCTGTTAAGTGAAGAGGGAATAATGTGTTTTGAGTGACTTAACATGGTGCCCCTTTATTTGAAGGTTGCTTGCCTTTTGCTACATTCTGACAATTTTTTCCTCTATGCTCTTTTCAGACTCTAAACAATAAAAAGAATGTGTGGGACTGGACTGAGACTCACTGAAAGAACTTGAAGGCCTTGACTGTGGCTCCTGAGCTGGCAAAAAGCCTCCTGAGGTCATCCTCCACCACAGAAGGCCTGAAAGCAGAGGGGGAAACCAAGAAGTTGACATTCCCTTTACTTATTGGTATTTTCGTGTTTATTCAGATGGTGAAACAAAAGGCCTAAATACATCTAAAAATGAAACTCTACAGAGTAGCAAGTTTAGAAAATACTTTCACAACTACTTTGTCCCAAGCATTTGGCAAGGAACACAATGAAAATGAATAGAAATGAAAAAGTTTACAGCACAGAAGTTGCTGGAGAGAGAGAGTGGGAACGAAAAAGAGACTCTTGCAGCAGCACTTACGGTATGTTGGAGAGGTGGAGTGTTGCAGAGGGTGGGAAGATGTTGGAGTAATTTTTGGAGCCAGGCTTCTTGAAACGGTGCAGCGGTGAGTTGCTGTAGTCCTTTGTGAGGCCCTGGTCCTCGTGGCCTTCTCTGGGCAGCTGCACTGTGGTGTGTTTTGATGATGTCACACGCATAGCCCTGCCGTGGAGACGCTGGCCATTCAGGTGGCTCATAGCTGGGTTACAATGAGACAAATTAATTCCTGCCTCATTTGCTCAGTTGAGGCCCACTAGGTAAAGGCTCCAGACAATGTATTTTGAAATAATGAAAGAAGAAAGTAAGATGAAGAAAGTAAGATGAAAGACAATGATACAGCAAAAGAAAGCAAATTTTGTTTTGCAGAGAACAAGTGTAGCTACCTAGCTGAGCCTGTGTGCTATCAGACATCTGGATCAGAGCATTCTCCTTTTTATTAAACAGGATCTTCACTCTCATGACATCGCCGTACACACCTAGGGAGGAAAAAGGAGGGGTCACAACACAAGTGCAACAAAGAACGCAGCCTTAACAGGAGCTACACAACCAATCACAGCAACAAAAAACTATTTAAATCACATCAGGGACATTGATAATCATACTGCTACTAAAAGAACACTGTCTAATTAATAAGTAATTGTCAGGCTATTCTACTAATTTTAATGTTGAATTCTGCATGGGATATCTACAACTAATCCTACATAAGCCCTCTTAGATAACAATTACACAGATGCCGGCAGCTAAAATGGTTATGCTTGAGAAGGGAGAGGTAGTGATCTGAAGGCAAAAATCAAAGTGTAGTAAAATAAGGTGTTCTGATCGGTTTAATTGCTCTACAGTGAAGAAAAAGCGAATTTCTTGACCAACTTATTGGCATTATATAGAGACATGCAGGAATAAACTAAACATGCATATATCTACATTAATGCAACTGAGACAACCGCAAAGAAATATGGTGACATAATCAGAGGGATATGTCAACTCATAACCACTAACAAAGCAGCAGCATTACATCTGATTAGTTACTGTGAGACACAGAAAATCAACCTAACCAAAATTTAAATTTGCTCTGTTGAAATTAGACCAGTCAAAAGCAAAGAGTTTACTGTTACCCTTTTTCTGGGCGTGATGCTTTAGAGTTTAGATCGCCTTCCTGCCTCATTCCCAAACAAAACGATCCCCGCGTTTCTATTTAGTGAAGCAAAAGTTCCACTGAGAGGCTGTGCCCATGGACAGTAAACCACTGTTGTTACAAATGAAATGCTGCAGCTTTGTGTGGTGTTCTCACCTTACTTTGCTCACACAAAACCCACAACAACCAAAACAGGTCATACAAACCCCAAAACAAACAGACACCCCCACCCTTGATAGCCTTGTAGCCTGATGAGCCATCAGTGGTTAAAAAAACAAAGCCAACAACATGAGACAAGACATGCCCACCTTGCCAGGTAACAGTAGTAATAAAAAAGGAGATGAAAGGATGATAACGTACCGAAAAGAATAAAGAGGCAGTGTGGCGTAACGCTCTTTAGAGACAGCAGGGGGAGCAGCGGGGCAGGGGGCCAAAGGGGGATAGGGAACAGGGGACAGGGGAAAAGAGACGGAGCGGAGGACAGTGGAGTGGAGTCAGGACATGTCCGCAGGCCACAGGCAGCGAGGTCCACAGGAAGGCCACAGTACCATGGAGGAAGGAGAGGCATGAGGGACGAAGAGAATGGAGAGGACAAGAGGAGGAGGAGTAGTAGTAGTAGGAGTAGTAGGAGTTGAGGATTTAAAGAGCATGAGAGAGGAGAAAGGAAAGAAAAGAGATGAGGTAGAGGAGCGAAAGATATCAAAGGGACAAATGATGGCAATGAGGAGCCAATGTTGTGTTTTTGTTGCATTTTCAATTTGTGGGTGGTGTCCAAATTGGGGATGATGAAATGGGGAGAAAGAGGGTTGGGTAGTAGTAACAGGAGTGACACAGGGGAGAGGAGGACAGAGGGAACAATTGGTTGTGGGGCGTGCAGTCAGTTGGCAAGTGTTGAGGTGAGGGGGTTTTAAAACAAAGAGGGAGAGGGGAACAGAAGAGAAGAGAGAGAAAAAGGAAGTAAAAAAAAAAACAAGGTCAGTATACACAAAGAAATGTAGTGCTTCAGACAGTAGAACTGGCTAAATTAAAATGCACTGTCACTATGGGAACACTAGGAGAAAAAGAAGAGAAAAAAAGATTAACAATGAAATACAGAAAAAGGCAGAGACAATATGTACTTTTAATTACAGGCTTTGTTCGTTTAAATTTAAAATTACATTAGAAAAAACAGTAATTTTAATATACCTGTTCCATCTTAAAAAGCAGAACTTAATTAACATCTTAAGATAACTACAATAAATGTAATGAGCATGACAGACTACTTATGCATTCTAAACACTATATATTTAAAAAATAAATTTAAAAAAAGACCTAAATCATGTACATGGTTTGTTTCTTTAAAAACATACTAGGAAAAAAGTAATATTGTCTCTCCAACAACTTAAGAATGATTTCAACTAATGGACAAAAATGAAGATATGAAATGGTAAGTTTCAAAAAAAGAAGTTAGTGTTTTGAATAAACTTAAAATTCACAGTGAGCAAAGTGGCAGATCAGAAATGCAGCAGGTTTGGTCAAACACAAAGGTCCTGAAAGAGAAGAGGTTTTGATGACCCCTTTTAATTAAAAACCGTGGTTAGGTGGCCCCAACTCGTCTGATCACATGTTGGTGTTGAGAAATTGGGGGAAAAACACTGGAGCTCTTGCACAAATGGACCCAGGCCCATTAACCATAGTGTAAACAAATGGCAAGGTAACATTTCTATGTTTCTCAGCACTGCACTGACAGAGGCAGGATGTAGAACTGTTTAAACCTAGTAAGTGTACTGACCTCAGGGTTCAGGTTGCTGACCAACAGCACATGGTGGCCCCCAGAGGCCGTAAGCCCTGATAGGCCGAGGCGGCTAGCGGCCGCTGCAGCAGCCGCCATGCCACCATGGCCTAGGGACGCCAGGCCAGGAATACCAGGCATCGACAACCCTGAAGAGGATAAAAGTTTCATTTACTTTTATGCATTGCAAGCTACATAATGAAGCAAAATGGTGTTTAACAAAAGCAGAAAAACTGGGAAATATATGAATAGTGTTAGCATCAAGGTAGGGCTGCACAAATGGCAATTTTATTGAAACCGCAATATGGACTAAAGGGAAAAATTTGTTAAAGGCAAAATAAGTGTCAAATCATTCTCAAAGTATTGTTTGGTTATGTTGTTTGATAATCCCCCAAAAATGTATCATTCCTTCAAAATTTGTCATTTTCTCCATATCGTGCAACCCTACATCAAGGCCAATTACATACTGCAGATAGCAGGTGAATGTTTGGAGAAGAGATATAGGTCACACTCAAAATTGAATAGCTTGTAGAAGAACTGACCTTGTACTGTATAGTACTGACCTGATGCCTGCTGGATGGCAAAGGTTGGGGGAAAGGCATGAGCTCCACCATAAGGAGAGGCTGAGATTAGGCCTGGAGCAGCTAGGACAAGAGGAGAAAAAAAAATAGAAAAGAAAAATAGAACAAAAATAAGACCATAAAACCCTCCATCAAATTTGTGCTTGCGATATGATCAGCCAAACAAGCAAATTAGAAAATGTTTACACATTTGGCCAAGTAAAACGTGTTAGTGATAATTCAAAAGCAACTTGACTATGTATTTTACCAAAAGCAGCCATGGTCTGATGGTCAATGGAGGGCTGTGAATCCGCATTGGGGAGGTCAGGTCGGGTGTAATCCCTGCTCTTGTCATTGTTGTACTTGACATTGAGGCTGGTGAGCTTGGAGAAGCTGATTCTCAGGGTACAGCAGGCATTGTAGATGTTCTGTCCATCCAGAGACTGAGAGATATTGGAGAATTAGATTGCCAGCAATATAAGTGATGTTTTGCAATTATGATTTTATTATATTTAGTCAAACACTGTTTACACTGAAGCTGCAATGTGCAAACTCAACCCTACTGCTAAAGTGGTGGTAACAACGTCAGACTGAAACATCATGACTAAGAGCAACAGTTGTACCAGTCTTACCAGTTTGGAGTGCTGAGCTGTTAAGCCATCAGCATACTGGATCAGAGCCTGGAACTGGTTGTTCTTAGTGAAAGTTATGATTTTCAGCACGGTGCCAAACTTTGAGAAAATCTGGAGGGGGAGACAGCACAATTAGGGGCACATCACAACTACCATTATTAACAACATGCATATTTTGTTTATGCTAGCAGATTAGCAATATATTTAGCTGACAATGTAATACATGTGAGCTACAGAGAAACTTTCTCAGTAACAAGGAATGAAGAAACACAAGCAACAACAAACTATCAACATATATAAGTAGGTTGAGTACACATGGTACAATGCAGTTGTGGGTTACACTGCTTTTACATTTTTTATTGAGTAGAATAGTAGAAAATCAGGTAGGTCTGCTTAAACTATTGCGGTGCTTTAAAAAAAATAAAAATCATTTACAAATTTAGGTAACTAGTTGTTCAAACAAATTGCAAAACTGCGTGTACCTGGTGTAGGACATCCAGGGTGACGGGGTAGAAGAGATTTTCCACTATGACTCTGAGTACAGGGCTTTGCGACCCTGCTCCTCCCATGCTAGCTACATCTGCAGGAATGGCCATGCCTCCCATCCCACCGCCGTGCAGTGCATTGACCGCCTGCAGAGCTGCCTGTGCACGCTAGGGTGAAGAAGAAGAAAAAAAAGAAAAGAGGAATTTCTTAGCATGGTTGGAGAAACATATGCAGTAATAAGTTACAGAGCTGAATGTAGGCAATGCTTTTTTGGTTTAATCCATTTTCATTTCTGTGGTTTACCTATAAAATTCTCTCAAACAATATCTTACCAATAAATCTGAGACTTTTATAAAAGTCTCCATTCAGCACACAGTTGATGTGAATTGCAAATGTGCATGTATGTGTGAGCACAAATTCTTACCACTTGGTTGGGGGAGTTGTCCGTCTTAAGCTCCTTATGGGTTGAGTATTGCATGTAAATGGGGTGGTTTCTGATGACAGGGGTGACAGAGGAGTAGTAGCTCACCATCGTCTGTGCACACTCCTCGCTGTTCAGTTCCAAGAAAGCCTACAGGGGAGGACCAGAGAAACCGTCAATATGTTTCTCCCATCACATATGACGTGCCACTCTTAGGCAATGTTTATTAAGCATTAGAAATAATTTAGCAGGTCCGTTTTAAACCCTGCATTTTTAGTGCCCATCATCCTTTTTTACTTTTAAAACTTTCCAAATTGAATTTTCATCTTTATTGTTTTTGATAGGGAATCAAGACTTCGTTCAGACCAAAGATTCAGACAAGTTGAAACTTTCAAAGAGCTTGTCTGCATTGTTCCGCCATAAAAGTCTTCTGTTGTGTGACTGAGGAGCAGCCCCTACCCTCTCTGTGTGGGCACGTAGAAGGGGGGGAATAGGGTGCGGAGCCGGTGTTGGTACGAGAGACAGCGGGACGCGACGAGAGAAAGACGCCTCTAAGCTGGCCTGGCCTTGGTCAATATATACACCATACAATACTATTAGCACTAGCCAGTCAGGCAACAGCTTTCTGCAGTGAAAATGGCCGGGAGACGTGATAACGTTGCATTAACCAGGTAATTTAGTTCATCTTTGCAGAAAACAGAGCTGCTGTATTTTCAGTTTTATAGCCGATTGGCTTATTTTGTTTACAAGTTACAGATGGAGTCTAGAGACGACGTGGGGCACTTTTTGTTTACATCTTACACGCTTTTTGCAGCTAGCTCAATGGAGAGACTATAACACTAGGTGGTACAGGCAAAGACAAAATAAATATTGCCTTCGGCATATTTTTTTTTCACTTTTCCATCAATCATTTTGAACCACGATGTCTAAACCGAGGTATTAACTGAACCGTGATTTCTGTGTACCGTTCCATCCGTAGAAGACAGCGTGTAGTTCTTTTTAGAATCTCACATCACACTTTCAGTCACTATGATCACTACAGCCAGAAAAACTGTGCCAAAATTTTATTAATAACGTCACTGTCAACGGGCTTATCAGTTAGCTTATCTGCAGGAGTTGTGTAATTACAACCACGTCACTATTATGACTTTTCATAAACCGCTAAAGGAGCGGCAATGGACATAGCGCAAACCCTGTTGTGAATCCGCCCTGTACCATGGCGGCAGAAATTCCTCTATGCTGATGGCGACATGCCACGGTAAAATTTCTACACCCACACAAAAATAATAATAAATGTATTGATTTTAATTTAAACTTTACCGTCTCCAGAGATGTACAAGTCAGAAAACATAGTGACTGAAAGAGGATGGGATAATTGACAACTTAAAATAAAAGACACACACACACACACACACACACACACACACACACACATCTGTCCTTACCTGGTTTTTCCCTTTCAGCATCAGCAGATTAGTGACCTTCCCAAAGGGCAGTCCCAGGCCAATAACTTCAGCCTCATTTATGTCGTTGGGCAGTTTGCGTACATGGACCACTCGTGACGGAACACCAGGGCTGCGGACGTCACCTTTGAATTTTTTGCTGTCGTTGCCATTGGCTGCAGAAAAAAAAAACAAGCAGAAGCAGATACAATCAGGGGTGGAACAGAAGGCTCTGGTTCTCCTTGAATAATGGATTGATTGTCATGGCAACACAAACACAGAAACGACATGCACTTCAATAAAAAGGATTCACCCCTCCATGACAACCCCCTTACCTGCATTCATGATATAGGGCCCGTTGGATATGCAAGAAGAAAAGAGTTCGTCGGATCCCCTCTGCAAAAAGAGAGAAAACAATGGTTCACTTCAGTGTGTTCACCAATGAGGACACAGCATAGCAGGTGGAGAGCCCAGCTCTCATATTACAGAGCCATTGTGTGATAAAGCAGGAAGTAATCTGATAACCAAAGAGGCTTGAGCAAACCCGCTCGAGTAGAACTGCACCTCCCTCACCTGAAGAATTGAATGACCTAGCTTGTCATCAAGGATATCTGACTTCACGTCTTCCCGTCCCAGTTATAATATTCTCCAACAGCATTTCCTAGTTCCAAATCTTAGCCAGAGCCACCTTTATTTTCTGACTTGGGGAAATCACACTCGAGGAGGAACAGTTTCTGCTCAGCTGAAAGCACACAAGTCAGCAGTAACACCTTGGCTAGACAGCAGCGGTCAGTCAGTTCAACCCATCTTCATTATTGAGTATAAAGGAGGAAGGATAACACACAAGTGGTTTAGATTGTAGAGACAAGATGGGTATACTTCCAGCCACACTAGTTTACTGTCTGCTGAAACAGCCCTGTGTCCTCCCGCTCTCTCTCTTGTAGATATAAAGTGCCGTTTCAGGGCTGTCCTTATGGTTGTGTGTGAGTTTGTGGTTGTGCGAGATGAAGTACAGCAGTCACAAGAAGTGGCTCAGCAGCCTAAGCTCTACAATGAAAGTCCTGTTCTGGCTGAGACTAGGGGCATTGTTACACGGCAGCGCACACACATATGGAGCACCAAGGACTCTACGAGTTAAAGAGCCCCGAAGCGCTTTACCAACAACAACCAGTCATGCAGGTTACCTAGCATTTTACTACACCTTGTGAATCTTGGCCTTTACATGTGGAAGGTGGAGGGGCCTGGGGGTGGTGTCCAGTCAGGCACATTAAATGGCAGAAATATAGTGATTCTAAACGCAACATTTGGTGGTTCCTCTTAACAATTTAAAGGGGTGGTGTGTTGCCATGAGAGCACAAAACTAAGCAGTAGTATAAACTACCCTTTGACTTCCAGATGGTTTGGCTGAGTCAGTCACTCTCATTCTAAGGCCCACACAAACTGGGTCTGCTATCTCAATTCATGAATGTAGAGCAACAAGAGACATTCTTATGTCTTTTCACTGTGGCTTCATGACCAGGGGCCTCTCGGTTTGGCAAAAGTTCAAAACTTTATATAAATGGAATGCATACTTGGCAGACTAAGGTAAGATAACTAAGGTGCACAACATAATGCAAGACAAAAGTTAAGGTTTTTAAAATGGGAGGGTCCGCTTAACTATTTAAACACATGGTTAAAGATGATGTCAAAAGACATGCGGTGTAAAAAAGCTGAAAAACCAACAATCCAAAAGGAAGTTGCTCACCCCTCAGTCAATGCTTGTGGGCAGGCAGTGTCACATTATCAGTCAGCAGACCAACTCCAAACAGGAAAAGCAGCAAGATTAGGCCTGCTTCCAGTGTTTCGCTTAACTTCCTCTTGGGACTGATGGTTACCGTTCTATGACAAGACTCTCGCTCTCCCCCTACTTCCTCATTTTAAAAATAACCACAGCGCTAAGACAGTCTTGTGTAATATATGACTGAATAAAATTCCCATCCCTTTGGTAGGGAGTGTGGAAGAGAGGGCAAAGCAGCACTACGTTAAGTTACAAAGTAGGGCTGGGCGTTTAACAGAAAAGTAATCAAAGCCAGAAATTCTAAACTTTTAAGTTCTTTTTGTTTAATCGTGTTAAAAAAGCAGGCAAAAAGTGACTGCCACGTAGCAACAACAGTTATGTTAAGACTCCAAAATGGTGAGGATATTACAAATACCCATTTCCTGTGTGAAAGTCGTGTTAGTTTTTCCTGAACCCCACCCCCTCCTTTAAAGTCCTACGTCTTACTTATAATACAGCAATATTTAAAATTATTATTTACACAAAATACAAGTTGTTGTGTACCTTTAGGAAACTTGATACACATTAAAATGTATCTTTTCCCCGAGACGTCTTAATTTCAAGCAATGTGTACTGTGAAATATTCAGTAAATTACTAAAATATATTTTCCAGTCCTATTACAAGGCCAATAAAAGAAAAAGAGCTTGGGAGAAAAGAAAAAAAGTGTTGATAGACTCCAACACAAACACACTAGATGTGTATCAACTTGTTCACATCATTTGTTTGCTCGCGACGCTGACGGTATAACAGCAACCTTCAGGAGAGAATGACACATATTGGTTTGCAATGCTGAAACTGTTGCGCAGCTTCCTCTAACTTAAAATGGCCCACCTTGAACTTAATTCAATATATATATATATATTTAATTAAACTAAGGGAACATAGACTGGGGGCATTTTCCCTGCTTCTTACAGCACATCACACCTGGTTTGCATTGCACCAAAAAGGATGAGGAAAAGAACGTGTTTTTTTGCGGCAAGGGGGGGGGGGAAACAAACATAAAACTAAGGCTGAGATTATTTATCGTACTTGTATACAAACAACCTCATTTTGGACTCTGTTGGGGGGTTGGTGGGTGGTAATCACTCAGGAAAAGCACAAAGGAGAGCAGCACAGGTACAGACATGTGTGTTAACTGTGATCCGCCTCTTCCAGTGGAGGGGGCAGGGAGCTGTGCCTCACCAGGGGGCTGGAGGGGGGAGATTGGAATGCGACCGCGGAATGCTAGACGCTCTGCCCAGACAGAATAATTACAGATTCTAGCGAGGCAGCTCTCCATAACTCAGCATTTTCATTACCGCAGTACATTGAATCTTAAAAGTCGTTTAAGTTGAGGAAAGAATCACATTGAAAGTAAAACCTTGAGTACCGGTCAACACTAAAACTGTACATTGTTCACGTTAAAAAAAAAAAAAAAAAAAGCCTTACTGAATTGAATGAAGTGGGTGGGGTGTGCCCCTGTTACGGGTCTGTGTATCAGAGTGCTTGTTTAAACAGTATAAAGACCTTTGGCCGGGAGGATGAGGACAGTTACGCCAGGATGGTTACAGCTCTAAGGTTGAGTTCAATTACTCCTCCTACACATAGCTGCCTCAGGCCCTGTTAACAAGGATCACTACTTAGGCAGGCATTTTTACTGGTTATGCAAGTGAACAACCAACAGTTTGCCAAAAACCAATGTGTTCCTCCATTTAAACATAAACCTGTAACAAAGGGCTGCTATTCCAGTTACATAGATGTACAAGACATTTACAAAAAAACTGGTTTCACTGGGGATGTTAAATAGTCTTCTGCCAGAAACAAGGCTGAATAAATATTAAGTGCCGGGCAGGACACAGCTGCTTTCTTAACATTCCGGTAAGGACAACATGCCATTAAAAAGGAACACAAAAAAAAAAACAGGAAGTTTCACTTCCCTACAGCCACAGAAACAGGCCTGAAAATTCCAATATTCCCCCTCAGAATCTATCTATAGAGGAAGCTCATGCAAACCGTGTCTCAAGTCCCCAGTGTCACCACAGTTCTTTTCCATTCTTAATTGTAATAAAACTAAACATGCTACAAACCTACTGCAACCACAGTTTCACAATTTACACCACTCACAATTTCTAAAGAACTACCATTTCTTTAGTAGTCATGAAATGAAGAAAGAAAAAAGAAGAAAAAAAAAATCACAGCTGCAATATGAAGATGATTAAAAAACAATTGCCTACCTTTGTGCCAACTGATATGTCATGGACACCTCTGTGAAAGAGAAATAAAGTTGGTAAGTGTGTGGACAAAATGAAACCAAAGATAATGGTCCAGTAACAACTTCTCACAACAGCACAATAGTTTGCACTCCGCTAACTCTATTCTTTACACAAGGACCGATACTACGATTCTGATAAAAGCATACATGACTTCCTCATTCATTTACGAAGCTTGAAATTCAGAACACATTAGCTACACTTCAATAATTCGAGCTAAAGCCAGTCATGCTAAAATAAACAAAATACTTACTCAATTTCAGGGACGTAGCCGGATCCCAGAGGATACAAGTCAGCGTCTAGGCGGCTGCAAAGGGTTGGCAAAGCAAACTTCAGTGTGGAAACTTAACAGTATACTTGCCAGTAATAATGACACAAATCTCGAATAACAAATTTAGCTACGTCGAGCGAATTGCTGAGCGAGTTCGATGTAACAGTGCATTGGAAGTGCTTTAAACAGTCAAATTCTCTTTATCAAAAGGGTAAAATACGCTTGATGTAACGAGTCCTTATTGTGTAGCAAACCCTGTTAATCGAACCTGGTATGAAAGTCCCTGATTAAATCAACGGGAAATTTTAAAGCCAGACATCTTCAACATGGCACTCCGCAGACAAATGAATGCGGAAATGAGACACGTTGCTTTAGCTAGCGCCCGAGCTCCCTTAACCTAGTTATGTTACGAAGGTAACGTTAAATTAGCCAGTGTTAACTAATGTTTGCGTTCCTGTATGTTCCTGAAATAAAAAAAATGTCTGTTCCAACTCTTATTAAGAAACGTAAACGTATGATTAGCGTCGGTTCCGTTTACATAAAAAGGATAAAACATGTCCGTTCAAACGGTTCCCATAACTAACGTTTGTTAGCAGTAGCGATGGCTAGCAGCTGCTGGTTAGCTTAACGTTACGGTCCAGCTAACTGTTGCATGTTTTGATGAAAAAACGGTTTCAAAACTTCCCAGGTCTAACGGTTAAGTGAAACCGCAATCGGTATCAACTTGTAGTAATAAGCAACTGAAATTTTAAAGTGGAATACACAGCGCTCGGTTTGCCTAATAAAGTCTTAAGTGAGGTTCTTTTCACTTACCCGTCCATTGCACAAGAAAAAACTGGAGGTCTGAAGCGAAGGTAGGGCGGCAGACTTGCTTGATTTTCTTACAAAATGGCTGAACACACGGAGGCGAGCGCTGATTAGTCCAGGCACTTTCAAGAGCCAGAAACAGGCGGGGACAAGCTTCTACTTGAGTCGCGATTGGGCAAGACGGCTATCATTTTTGCGGAAAAAAGGAGGCCGCGGCAAATTTCCAGAACATCATATGGAGTGTTCAGGTTTGTTAGGTTTTTATGTGATGAAAAGCGTACTTTGAGTCATCGTACTTGGTAAATAAAAAAGCCTGTCGAGTTTTTCGGGGCAAGCTAGGTAGCGAGTGTGGGTCTCAGCAGTTAAATATGTGGGCTCTCATAATATCTTATGATTATACAGTACAGCAACATAAACAAACTTTCAAAGCTGAGTAACCTACCAAAGAAGTGTTTTAGTGACGCATTTAAACGAGCACCAGAGTCCACAATGCCGATATAATAGCAGTGGTAGAAGTATTAATTACTAGCCTACTAAAGGTAGCAATGCCCAAGTGTACATTTTGATTCACCAAATGAGTTAAAGTCCTACAGAATTAGCAACATGTAGGCCTACGTGGAGTATTAAAAAAATAAGTGTTACTCATGCAGAAAGATGAGCCTATGTAAGTGTTATGTAGCCTATTTAACGTATTTAATTATTAATGTGCATTAATGTGTAAATAGCATTTATATTTGTATTGACAAGCTGGAAACAATAATGCTACTTCATGTACTATAGGTTACTATTGTACAGATTAATCTACAATAGCTAAATAAAATGCTCACATTTTATGTGCAAAATATAAATGGTAAAGGTAAAAAATGTAGTAGAGTTGAAGTGGCATTACAAGGAAATACTCAAGTAGAGTATACCTCACAATTGTATAGCCTAGTTGAGTTAATGTATAGTTATATTGATTTCACCACTGTGAGAGAGTTCAGGATTAGGAGAGTCAAGTGACAATATTTGCATAGTGATTAACCATTGGTCATCAAGTGTTGGGAGTATCCAGTCACATTGTGACCAAAGCTTTGTGGACCTCATCAAATTTACAGATTGCAGTATTCAGATTAAGAGAACCCGTGTGTTGTAGTTTTCACCACTCAGTCTAATGTGTGAACAACACTACTGGTTTTGGTGGGGGCACAACCCAATCAAGGTGGTCAATGCCCTGATACTGTGGTTTGTCAGCACCAGTATCGACTCAGGAAAAGATCCTGAATGCAAAACATGTAGCTTGAAATTGCACAACAAAAGAGTTCTGGGGTGACAATGAAACAAAGAGACATTTATAATGCAGTGTAGGAGCCAGAAGTAGGTCACCAACATAACCAGTTTAAAAGGTAGGGCGTACAGCTCAGTTACACACTACTTAAATAGTTAAGCACCCAACAGAAGCATGTGCACAATGGTATCATGATTCATCACAGAAGGAAGCTAAACACAAGTTAGAGACAACTTTTACCCACACACTGACCTGCTATTTTTTTTAACAAATAAGAAGAAGGCCTTCATATTAAGAAACACAGACATCTGTAAATCCTACAGTTGTCGGAGTTACCGGTTTGTATCATTGTTTTGGAAAATGAGGTGAAAGAACTGAATGATGGGGTGTCTTAAATATGAATTTGAGAAGTAACAGGAACACAGATAAAGTGGCTAACAACAGCAGTACGAAGTGTCAAGATGCCGCAGTTGCTAATGTGTGTGAATAAGACGTGTGTACAGTAATTTCTTCCTGTAAAATATGAGCCACAAACAACAGCTGGTGCTGAAACACTCCCACTAACACCAAGGTACACTCTCACTAACACCCTTGACTGGTTTCTACACGTATTGAGGAAAAATAGCCTAGCGTTAGTTATTTTATAAGGTCAAATCAGTTTGGATTTTAAAGGAAAACAAGTGTTATTGTTTCTTAACACTTTGTTTATGTGCCATAGCGAAGGACTACATGTAACCAACTACTGACAGAGGAAAGGTAGTTACTGGTATGTTACCATAGCAGCAATTATATTTAGCTTTACCGTCATTAAGATGGTTTCTGTTTTGGGACTTCTTATCCTACCTTTCAAATTCATTTAAAATTTAGATAATCCATCTCATGTTTATATCCCGGACAGACATGTTTTTCTTTGTGTGTCTGTGTCTGTCTCTGTAAAAGCATTGACAAAGGTGTGACCTATGAACAGCACACTATATATTCTCTGTCAGGTGATGTGGAACCCTTCTGCTACTTCTATGAAATGGTATAATCACGGAGAATATATCTGCAAACTCACACTCATCCTGGCCTGACAATACTTAAAAAGTTATATTATTTATCAAAGCCGGAACTGCTGCAGCATATAGCAAAATAATTATCTGTTTTTGTTGTGCATTCCTGACCTCCATCTGATGAATGCCCTGTTAAAACGTCCCTCTGTTTTATTGTCTACCTACCCCCAACTTCTTTTGCTCACACACACACACACACACACACACACACAAACACGCACAAACACACACACGCACGCACACGCACACACCCCTTTGCTAATAATATGTTACAAATAACTATCTGGGGAGCCCCTGTTGAAGATCTTTGCCTTACAGTATATATAACAACATTGTAACAGGATCAACTTTCATAACAGTGGACGTATGCTCTCTAGTGGCATGTTCTAGGCAGTGCACTTTACAGAATAGCCCTGCCAACATGTAGTTTTACCAACTCAGAATCCCATTAATGTATAATAAACAGGTATTTTTGGTAACATTGCTCTCAATAACGCTCTGCTTTGAATGTTTCCATCCGTCTATAATATCTTTCCTCGAACCACAGTTTACTCTTCCATATTATCCATGCTCCATAAATGAGTGGTAGTTCAATTGTGAATTATTTTCAGTGTTATTTGTACCTTCCAATTGCGTAAGTCTCATAACAAATGGATGGTTTATCGGAGTATTATTGTGTGTACATCTCCACAGAAGGGGGTCCATCTGTGACTCCCATCAAGATGCCAAAACCAAACACATCAGTAACCAAGGCTTATGTGTACTATCTACAGCATGTGTACATTTGGGTGATTACATACACACTTTTCTGACTTGCTGTAAACAAACAGTAGTTTTATTCAAGATTAAACATTTAGACGACCACAGAATAGATGAACAGGCATTGGTCTAACACAAGGTTGCTTTTTCTGCTGCTGTCCCAGAGACCCACATTTAGACAAAGCATTAGTTCAACACATTTACATGTATAGACTACATATGTATGTATGCAGACATGTGTACTGTAAATACATACATAGGCTGTCATTTAGGCTCCTGTACAAAGTTTGTATCCCCTTAAAATGTTAAACTTTGGGTGCACGTTTTTTGTATGTGTGGAATAATAAATGTAACCAGTCAGTTACAGTGAACTCAACAGTTCTGTTGATCTGCTGTATCTATTTATAGTTAGGTGAAAATGAGAATAATATTCTTCCATAATGTGTAGTTGTGTAGTAGCCCTCTAGAGTAGAAGGCAGTGTTTCCCATTGGGTCGTCATAACCAGTAGCAGAGCAAGAAAAACCCAGTCTAAAAATGGCGGCAGACGGACAAGTCCAACCAACTAAACCGGACAAAGGCACCAACAATACACAGATGTAGTCATCTTAAAAAAAAAAAAAATACACACATCAATTACAATATACTGCCTTGCAAAGAGGCCATAGGAAAGAAAAAAACATGAGTCAATATCAGAAAGAAATTTGCAAGTTGTACAATTACAGTGGAACTGTACATATGGAAAGCATAGACTATATTTCATCTGTCCATGCCTGTTGACTTCCCTTGGGAATGTTCGAAGGGATCATTTTTTTCTGGTGGTAAATGTAGGCAGGACATGAGAGAATGCATCTGGCACTAAAGGTTGCAAAAGACTCTTATTCTGCAAGTGTATGCAGGAGGCAGATTCCCACAATCCCCCTCGTCAGCAATTTTAGTAAGACGGGGAGAGAGAGAGAGAGAGAGAGAGTTGAAAAGTTGGTGGATGGAGAGTGTTAGACAAGACTGGATTAGCACCAACTTCAGAGGTTTTCAAACTGCGTGTCTCCGAGCATGGAAGGTGGGGCTGTGTGTGTGTGTGACGGTGAATGTGGCGATGATGGGGATGATGTGTGGGTGAATCAGAAATATGGATGAGTCAGGGTGGGGGTGGGTGGGAGCAGAAGCCTTGGTGGCGTAGCATCACCCACCCAGAACGTCAATGGCCTCTTCTGTCTGTCAACCAAAGTAAACTAGGGCCAAAATGTATTTCAATAGGCTTTCAGGGCTTTGAATTGCTATAGTATACATGCACAAGGTATCTTGCTAATATCCTGTGCTGTTTAAACTGGTTAGACTGATTTTTCCTTATAGAATATGACATATTTTTAACACTAGAACTACTGAAAAACTTTTGTACCTGGGCACAACCAAAGTCTTTATATTGTGTTCTTATGGCTAAAAAGGTAGATTCTCATTATTAGTGAAAAAAGTCTATTAAAATTCCCCAAATCCTTTCTGCAAATCTATTCAAGTACTATTGGGCCCGTTCCTACAGACAAAGAGTCAGGGGTTAAAGTGGGAGCAAGCAGGACAGACACCAGCAGCCGACCAACACACAGTGAAATTACAGTATCATTAGATTTTTATTTGGTTCAAAAAGAGACAAAAAGCTTTGTTTTGTTTTAATGGTAAACTGAGCAAGCCCGCCTCTTGTCATTATGGTAGAACTAATCCCAATTTAACCCCTGGAGTTACATTCATGTGAACGTGATAGCGTATAATTAAGACCCAACAAGTGACAAGACGGTCAACACAGTTGCAAGGCTTCATGCAGTGCTACCTTATAAGATTTACATTGATTCTACTGTTGATAGAACAAAATGATTTCCGCATTTGTAATCGTTGCGCAATGGTTTGTCATGACTCTATTGATCATAAAGCGAGTGTATCCATCTTATAAAATAAAAAAATTCAAAAGCTGTGATCTTCGTGTACATGTGTCACATATATTATCTATGAGAAGCTAATGCGGTTTGCAATATGGTCACTGTTCTAATTAGCCGCTTTTTCTCCGTGCTGTTCTTTTTAAACGTAATGCACATCTCTAACACTGGCAATTATATCAACTGTTACTGATAGAAAGACTTGTGTGACTAAAGATATGAGCACATATGAGTCTAAGAAAGCAAAGACACTTGTTATGATTGTAATGCAAATCTGGTAGTGCTTACAAGTTAACATGCAAGTTAATGGTTGGAGATGATATAGAGAACCAAAAACAATAAATACATTGTATAAAACATAATTTCATATCAATATATTAAAATACTATTTAAAATAATATCTTAGACAATATTGCAATATGAAATTGACCGATAAATAGTTGGTAGGCCTACACAGAGAAATATATATATTTAAGTATCGGTATCCTTCATAATTTGCTGTTTTGACTTAAATGATTTATAGATTCCAGATTTCCCCCAGCGGGTAGCAGAACAATCCAGAGAGCTAATACATTTTCTTTTTTCCAACAATGATAACAATGAACTTACAGTACACAGTCCCATAATGAAGACATACTGAATACAATATAAATGTCAAGACAGAAAAATAGAAAAATATCAATAGAAATCAAAAGTCAAATACATATCAGAGAAAGTATACAGAGTAATGTGTACTTATGAGTCTTTGTGGTTCTTGTTGTTGTAGCTGGAGCTCGTATTGGCTCTCATTGTTGTTTTATTGGCTGTGTAACTGGACACACACACTCACACACACACACACAAATACAGACACATGCAATGGCACACATTCCTGCACAGGTGCAGGTTTGTACTTACCCACACACCAATCACACACACACACACACACACACACACGCTCACACATAGACACGCTCACACACAGACACAGACACACACACACACCTCACATGACCGTGCAGCACTTGCAGGTCTGTTTCTTCTCCTTTTCCTTGTCTCCATCCTCTCCGCCTCCGTTGGCCTTTTCTTTCTCCGCCATGCTCCCGTTGGGTGGTGCCTGCTCATCTGTGGCTGCCTCTCCTCCTGCTTTCCCCTCCCCATCCTCGATTACGACAAACTCAGCCTTGACGTTGCCATCCACCCCTTCCATTCCCAAGGCTGTGCGGGTCTCCTGCTCCTCCTCAACGGTTTTGTAGCCCATGAACACCAGGGTGACGGGGTTGTCCTCGCTGGCCTGGTCAGGACTGGGACCCAGCAGCTTGGCCTCAATCCCTGTCACCTCTCTCTTGGGGGTCTGACCAGAGCTCTGCACTACTCCATTCTCACCTATAGGGAGCACCAGAGTACCATTGAGAGGTTAGGAGAGAAAAAAGAGAAAGAAAAGAGGGTGGTCAGGGAAAGTCAGAGAGACAAAGAACGAGGGAAATATTGTTGTAATTACTTCTGGCAGAGAGGAACAACTTAATAGAGCAAATCAAGAGGCTGTTATTAGCTCGCTTTCTCTTTCCGACACAGGTGGCTGCGTTGCCATGGTTTCCTGTGTGATCATATGTTGCCATGGGTACTTACTTCCATTTTCTTTGGCCACACCCTTATTGGCTGGAACATCCGTCTCCAGTTCTTCAATCTCTTGCTCCAGCCTGGCTCAGACACACACACACGCACACACACACACACACACACACACACACACACACACACACACACACACACACACAAACACACACACACACACACACACACACACACACACACACGCACACACACACAGTAATTCATTTACATTACAAAGACTATAATACTACTGGCTGACACTGGCTATGTAAAGGCAAACTTATTACAATCATTTATCTTACTGACCATGTTAGCCACAGTGTCCTTACAATATTTGACAATAACATTTCAAGTAAAAGGCAAAATTAAAAATGTACAAAACAATGCTGACTGGTTATCCATAAGCCATTACTATCACTTGGCACTCAGACATATACAGACAGGTTTCAATGTCCCATATCTTGAGATGTGTATTAGTCTGGATACTTAGTTTGTATTACACCATCTGTAATGCAACGCATAACCCTCACATAACATCAAACGCATCATCAACTAGGGGTGGGAACCAACAGACACCCCTACCCATGATATCATCACGATGCTCACGCCACAATACGATATTGTTGCAATTTTAAACATATTGAAACATTCTGAGATACAATGCAATTTATAACCTGTTTTCCAACTTTTTCCCAATTTCAAATGATGTCCCCAAAAGGAAACTTTGTCAACATATGTTTTATCTAAAAAGGTTCATTTCTCTGTTTGTTCACATCACTTCAGTTTCATTGCTGCAAAAATGGGATTGTCAAGCAGACAAACTGACCAACACATAGAAATCAAAGACTGATACATGGATCCTGGGTATCGATACAGTATTTCCACTAAAAATATCACCATACTATGCTGTATCGATTTTTTCCCCACCCCAATCATCAACGCTGTTAGCTGACAGTGACTGCATTTCAAAACATAGTATAGCTGCACATATCAACCCCTTCTGTCTCTAATGGTGTCTACTGTGACATAAGTATTATATTGCATGATTTAATATAGCTGTGACTTGAAGAATGAGAGGATGCATCCTCATTTGTTCTGCATTAGTTTTGCTTTAGTGTTGGAAAAATTAGAAACAAAACACCACCTGAGCAACCGTTTGCATGCTTACATATTTTACCCATTCACTTTCTGCAAAGATCTGTTTTCAAAGAACGGACATGCAAGGATTTTTAGATGCTGACCTGAGAATGACCTGCTCCAGGAGTTTGGTCTTCACCTCGTCCTCATGCAGACGTTTCTGAGTCTCCTCCTCCGCTGGAGCTCCATCTAACAACCAGCGTTCCCTCAGTGCCTTTGACTGCAAGAGAACATCACAGACAATGCTTTCATTTTTCTATAAATTCTTAATTATTATTACTTCCATTTCCCCCTGTGGTGTTTAAGTGTGCATGTCAGAGAGTAAGCAGGGAAAGGGCTTTTGATCATGCTTCTTTCCTCAGGAGTAGTTGATTAATTCATCACTAGAAACGCAATCACCCAAAATATATCACATTCTCACTTAGACATTAGTGTAATTTCTTTCAGAAGGGATTAGGAGTCCTTTAGCTAATCTACAACACCAATCTAGCAGTCGAGCACTTCTCTGCTGACTGCTGCCACTTCTGTCACATACTTGTGTGTGTGCCAAGTGGACTACGGCACCCAGCTAGGGGCATCAACAGAAACATCCAAACTATGATATGGTAATTCTCCTATTGCATTCAATTGAGCATGATATTGAAAATCTAGATAAGTCACGGACAGATAAAAGCACAATAGGTTCAAATCTTACACCGCATCTAACATTTCCATAGAGGTTAACAATATTGACAAGAAAATCTTCATGGTCAAGATGAAAGCAATGACTGTGACTAAATTATAACAATAACTGTTAGTCTCATCATCGTTACTGTAGATAAAGTTAATTCGAGGACAAGACAATGAAATACTATGTATGAATTGAAATGAAGAACAATTCTGTTCACTTATTCTCTTACTTTCTACTTGTTTATCTTTTTCAGTCTATGTTGATTTCCTCCATCCGTTTCCAAACAGTGCTGTATCATTGTTGACTGGCCTCCTGTAGATAAGCTAATATCAAAGCAAATGCTTGGCATGCCTTGAGGTAAATATACCAGTGTCTTAATCGCAGCTGTCATAACCATGCAGCTATATTCAACCCCGCTTTGCCATATGGAAAAGAGCTAGAAAAAAGCTTGTTTTCACGAGTTAGACTGAAAATCTGGACCTGTGCTTGATGTGAATTCCTCTTTAGTGATGCAAGAAGAATTTCTACAGAAAAAACTCCCCCTGGTTTTTTTCTTCTCCAACTCGACCCCCACCCCTTCCTCTATCTTGTGTGCATCTCTATCCATCTTAGAGTTCACGAACTTTTCTGAATTTTGTGCATGGTATGTATAAGGTTGTAAATGTCAGAATGTATTTCCCTCAATTCCAATCTGTGTTTATCTGTTTTTATCTGTTAAAGTGCCTGTTGTTCTGTTTCAACTCTAACTTTCAATTCAGCTCCAGACATCCAGCTCAACAGAGCTTTAAAGCACACACTCTCACGGTGTAATTCAACACTATTCATACCCCAGCCCCATGGTCTCTTGGGCACTGCATCTAACTATGCTTTTCTCTCTGTCTCTCTGTCTCTCTCTCTCTCTCTCTTTCTCTACTTTCTCAATCTTGCTCACTCTCAGCCTACTACCCCAACGCCTGACATCATTTAATGTACTCACTCATGCATGTACGCGCACGAACACACACACACAAACACACACACACACACACACACACACACACACACCAGCCGGCATGTCGTAAACCTGAAGCGCTGAAGTTACGTCTCTCTCCATTGTTCTTTGGAGTAAAAGCTGCTAACGTGTCAGACAAAGGGCGGAACTGTAACACACACACACAGACACACACACGCACAAACACACACCTCCAAATGTACTGAGCAGCTGTTGTGGTAAGAGCGTTATTTAAACCTTAATTTAGTTTCTCAAAAAATAAAAGTTCAAAGTTGAAAAGTTGATTGAAAGTATAAAGGCCGAGTCTATTTTATCAAATTTTGTTTTTAAGAAACGTTTCAAAATTTTGGAGGAAAAAAGCTTTCTTGCCAGGAACTAGATGGACGATTGATATTTATACCACTTTCATGTCTGTACGGTAAATACTAAACTACAGCCAGAAGGTAGTTAGCTTAGCATAGTAAAACACTGGAAACAGTTGAAACCAGATAGCCTTGCTTTAAGTTTGTGTCCCTGATTACTTTGTAGAAGTTTGTCAATGGCAAGTATACTGGTCATTTCATTTTGGAACATTACTGCTTCCCTATAAACTCTGCATTTTATATATTTAATGGCTAGTATGTTGAATCAGAGGTTTTGATTAAAGAAACTGCTAGCTGCTACATGCCTAATCTTGTCCATGGCTGGCTAATTAAAAACAGAACTCCTAGTAATGCTTTCTGTGTCAACAACATTGTATCACGTTATCTCAGCAATTTGTCTGTGTGATCCTGAAGGCCATTCGTGTGATTTAATGGTGGGGCAGGTACACCCGTATAAAAATGTAGTGTGTAAGCGGAGACATTTATTGGGTTTTCCACATGAAAGCCGCCTCTGGAAAAGCAATACTTGCTGTGGTTTGCACAAAGAGCCTTCTAATGCTCCTGTACAGCATGATTACGCTTCCCCTTGGTGTGTTCGTGTGTGTGTGAGAGACGAAAGCGGGGTGGGGTGGGTGTAAGAGCCCTTTCCTGTTGGTGGGAGTGGGACAAAAATCTGTTTCCTCTGCCAAAGCCCTCTGCATTGTCTGAGGCTTCTGTGTTCTTTCATGACGCCACGCACACAAAGAAGATCACACGCACACACACACACACACACACACACACACACACACACACACACACAGAGGTTTGCTCTGAAAATAGAAAAAGTAGGAGCATGCAAGGGCAATAGCACAGGTCACAGGCACTTTGCCATAAACACACACACGTCCACGCCAACGCGTCCACACAACAACCTTTGCTCATATCTGAAATACCTTTGATAGTGCTGACACATATGCTCTGATATAAAGAGTGTGTGTCCACATGCGTGCACATTTGTATATTTTTTATGGAATGTGTGTGTATATGTGTGTGTGTGTGTGTGTGTGTGTGTGTAAACAGCATGTGGAGGAGCTGCGGCTGCTATCTGCGGTCCATTCTGAACATTCTGTGACAGTGAGGGAGTATCTCACTATGTGTAACAGATAGATTTAAAAGGAATTGCTAAGTTTAATTGTGTTGTGTGAGTGTCTAATTCTACAGAAAACGCAGAACTGACCGGCAGTATTTCCATCAGCTTTGTTTCAACTTCTGGTAAGAGTAAGGGAGAGACATGTAAGTGCTCATTAAAAGCTGAAATTTATTTGATCCATAAACACATTCATTTAACCGTGTGCGGACTCCAGTACATTTCAAACAAAGTGGGATTTAAGTGTTCTCAGAGGATGTCGACTACAGAGCCAGGTGCATATGTAGAAGATGGTGGAAGTTGTGAGTCTAGGTGAAGGTGAAGGGGATGATCAAGGCAAAGGCAAATGTAGCTATGGTGGCATTGAAGTTACAGCTAAGATGCTTTGAAACAAACCTAGTATTGTTTTTCACAGCAACAATGTAAAAAAAAAGAAGACAAAGGGATAGGGTATAGCATCTTAATCCCAAAAGGATTGGATGGACGTATTTTCAGATATTTAGACGGACATATTAAGATTAAATAGAGTTGGGCTATACTAGAGAAGAACAGGTTCTTACATTGTGTAGTCTGTCCATGTTGGATATCAAAACGTTTATATAGATAGACTCAAAGGCGGGTTGAAAAATGTGCCGCCATAGTGAGGGTAAAAGTACAACTGTCACAACTTGAAATGGCACACTGTGCACACTGCCGCAATCAAAGCTCAATGTAGTGCTACATTTAGGTATTACATGCACAATATTGTTATATTATATGGGGGTGGTAGTAGCTCAGTCCGTAGGGAGTCCATACGGACCAAAGTATGGTGGTGGACTGGTAACTGGAGAGGTACCAGTTCACCTCCTGGGCACTGCCAAAGTGCTCTTGAGCAAGGCACAAAACCCCCAACTGCTCGGGTGACTTTCCATGGGCAGCCCCCTCACTCTGACATCTCTCCATTTAATGCATGTACATGTGCTGTGCATGTGTGTGTAATTCAGGCCTGTGTGTAATAACAAGAGTGTAAATTTCCCCTTGCGGGATTAAAAGTATTCATTATAATTATTAATATTATGACCAGCGTGATTCTGTTTGCTCAAATGACAATGTAAAGCTGAAATAAATAAAGAGTATCACGACCCTGCTAACTGTACAGTAGGTCAATGAATTCTAAACATGAGCAAACTCCACCTGTTTGCAGTCAGACATTATTATTGTTTGTTAGTTTTATTTTGAAATAACCAAAAATCAGCAAACATTTTCTCACAAGTACAGTAGAAAAATTAGGGCGTGTGCAAAATGGGATGTATGAGGAAGGGAGGGAGTGTGTACCTTGAGATGCTGGAGTTGTCGTCGGTCATCATCCAGCTGCCTCCTCTTGTTTTCAATCTCTGTCTGCCTCTTCCTTTTCTCCTGTTACAACACACACGCGCGCACACACACACACACACACACACACACACACACACACACACACACACACACACACACACACACACACACACACACACACACACACACACACACACACACATTACAATTACTCTGCACAAAACAATACTAAGAACATTATGAAACCAAATGAACACCACACTGTGTCCTTAATAGGGCTGGGCATCAAATGCATTAAGTATTAGGAACTTAAACTCAAGGATCATATCCATATCAATATCAAAGCACACTCCTTAACGGTAGTGGAGATGATTTAATGGTAACTTTTGCTGACTGAGTACATTATGCGTCAGTCAACAGTCAGAAAAAGAGGGAGAGAGAAGGAGATGGAAGCTGGTGTGCAGGTACTGTATGTACTATACATTTTTAGGCACATATTCTCTCCATATGCCAAGTCTTTTACAGGAAAACGTTTGAAATGTTGATGAGAAACCAAATTTAAACGCACTTCAGTACCTGGGTCTGCCAAACATTCTAAATGTTTTCTGAAAATGTATCTCCCAAAATACATATTTATACTGGGTAGAAACCTAGATATTGTGTGTATGAAAAGACAAAGAGAGAAAAGAAATGAAACAGACCTAAAGGATGAGAGAGAAAAAGAGCTTGGATGGACTCTAATGCATTCTCAGGATCTAAAAATCAAGAGTCAATAGGTCGGGGGGTCAGACCCGGGTAAGTTGCAATGATTTGTTGTTTCCACAGCCATTAGTGTGCCTTGATGAGCACTGTGCGTTCGTGTGTGTGTGTGTGTTTGTGTGTGTGTGTGTGTGTGTGTGTGTGTGTGTGTGTGTGTGTGTGTGTGTGTGTGTGTGTGTTTGCGCAGAAGGAAAGGAACAGACAGACTGTGTGTTTGTGTGCACAAATAACTTACAGCGATGGCCTGGAGTTTCTCCTCTTGTGACACGTCAGCCATCCTGAAGGAAAGAAATAGAGACAGATAGAGACAGAAAGAGAGTGTTTTTTTTAAACCACATATGACCACCAGTGTCAGACACGGCACATGGTGACTAGCATTCCCTTTCAAAGCCTTCCCGGTGACTTAGGTTAAATATCTGTCTGCTCGCACTAAATCAGAGTCTCTGTCCTGTCAGGCAGAGTTGGAGAAGGCATGCTAATGCGCTAGCAGGACGCTGCTGGAGATTCCTGCTTTAATAGCTTCCAGACCAGCGCTCCGGGATGGAGGATGGACGGATGCAGAGCTGAATAAAGAGTAGGACTGCAACTCTATCTCCACTGAGTTGGTACAATATATCAAACATGTTCTCTCAAACATCAAATATATTACATAAAGTGTTTTTCTGTAGTTAATGGCTTCCAAGTAGGAAATTGTTTACGACCTCTCTATTTTTTAAACCTAAATTGAATGAACCAAAATTAAGCTAAAAGCTGAAACAATTAGTTAAGGAACTTATAAATTGAGCAACAATAAGTGTCAACTGATTTGATTATTGATCAATCGTTGAAGCACAAATGTCAAACAAATGTCCTCTTTTCAGCATTTCAATTGTAAAGACTTGGCACTTTTCATTGTTTTTTTTTATCATTGTAAAGTGAATACCTTTGGGTTTTGAATTGTTGGTCAGACATTTGTCATCTTGGACTCTGGGTAACGGTAATGGACATTTTGTATTGCAGTTTGCGGACATTTTATAGACCAAACGATCAATTGAATAGGGAGAGTGGGGACAGTTGCAATATTGCTGATTTCTCCAATCAGGAGTGAGCTTGAGTTATGACACTCACACTGCACATGCTCCGTAGGCCCCTCCTTCCTTCTGGAAATCCACTTCAATAGTTTTTTCAAATGCAATAAAATTGAATCAGACAATAAGAAAATTACTGAAAGTAGAGATTTGTACTTGCCAAAGAGCGTGTGGAATCAACCATGTTATTTTGGGTAATTACAAGTGGGTACTTAAAAAGAACATTGATATAGGAAAAGGGGTCAAATTGACCAGAGGACAACATGATGGTGAAAAGTCAAACTAGGCTGCAGTGTATCCTAAATTTTCTGTTCTGTTTATTTCAGTATACCCCATGACAGGAATAGAACAACAGATAGGGTTATCCCTCTACCTCTACCCCTTCTGTCCTTAGCTGCTGCTGTAGTGAGCAATGGAGGCAGGACAGTGAGGTCTGTGGCAAAACACACAACCCTATACTGCTTTATTAAAGAGAGAGAGAGAGGTCCAGGAGAGGAGAGGAGGACAGGTTACTGGACTCCCAGGAGGGTCTTCTCAGCCCAACAGGAAGATAGCCTGGCAGAATACCTAAAAAGAGCAGCTGATGGTCTCAGCACTAAAGAGGTAAGCATGAGGAAGGTATTTAAGCAGAGATTTAGCCTAAAGGGAGGGCTGGTAGGAAGAATTATGTAAGAATATAACACCGTGACATAATAGCATAAGAGAAATTACCTTTCTACTTCCATTTTCATTTACCATCCATTTTGCAGGTTCGTTGATTGGCCTTCCAACTGGCTGTCTACTTCAAGTGCTCCTTCTCTGAAACCTGGAGTGAGTGCTCCCTGGCTGGCCGGGATTGGTTTATGTGCTATACGGTGCCCTCAAGCTACCAGTCTCACACAGAACACGAGCTTCAACCGTCACAATGCATCCTTGTTTTACCACAATCTTGCCAACGTGCTTGACAAAAACAGAGGACATCTGGAATATGGATGAGACCGAGGCCACAATTGTCCAAGAGCCGGAAAATGTAGCCGGGCGCAGTGTCAGACAGGTGGGGGCAGTAACCTCCTCTATTCTCAAATAAACTAAAAAGAGATTATGAAAAATAATGCCCCTCAGCACTGTAGCAATATTTAAGTACAAATTACTTCCATATTATAATATGTACATATCTTGCAGCAGTATGGGCAGGTAGGTGACATATGTAGGTTTAATATGTATATATATATATATATATATATATATATATATATATATATATATATATATATATATATATATATATATATATATATATATATATATATATATATATATATATATATATATATATATATATATATACACATACATTTTTGTCTTTCTAATACAAACAGTCACTGAGAAACTGAAGAAAATGTAAAAAGTGTTGCCACCGCCCCCACTCTCCCTACTTGACAAATTGCAATGAAAACAATCCATAAGGAATATAGTTTCGTTCCTTATTACGATACCACAAATTGACTTTTAAGACAAATGAATGACGTATGTATGCTTTATCTGAATTTATGTATGGCGGCATTCATTATCTATGAAACCTTTTTATACTTTCAAGCATGACTGAGATTATCTTGGCTACTTAATAAAGCAAATTGAGGGGGACAAATGTTTCGCAAAGAAATTATAGGGAATGACGTGTCAATTTTGTGTATATATAATTATTTTGCTATATTATAAGACCTCTGGAAATGCTATAGTGTGTCTGCAATGTAATAAGCAATGTAGCCCAAAACATTAGCTTTTTACAGATTGGAGGCATGAAGCACACTAAGTGATGACAACATCTTGTGCCTTTTCCAGCCTGAAATGAAACTGTATCACAACACATATGGGATTCTAATTTCTCTCCAATGGTCCAAACTAGACTCTTACAAAACAACTTTGCCACAACAACGCTACAAAACTCCCCACCCACCCCTCTCCAGTGCCAGCAAAATGTGTTAAATCTGCTTATCATGTCACTCCTCCTGATGAGTGGCCAGGACACTCACTGTTAACTTGCTTGCATCATTTGATTCATCATTCCCAACTACATACTCACACAGCTTGAACTGTGAGCATATCAATACAGAAAGCTATTCCTATCTTGCCCTCGGGTTGGCCTAGTTTCACACACAAAGGCATGCAATGCACACTGGCTCCTTTCAAAATATAAAGAAGCACACCTCTTCTGTCAAGTCCACTATCCAATCAGAGAAGTTGCAGGTCTCATGAAAAAGCTTAGGGGTGTATTATGGAAACACACACTTTCAGAATTCCAGGATTCATGAACACACTACATATTGAAACACCACACTGCTCTCTGCTCTTTCACCAAGCCACTTCACCATCACATGGAGACTCTTTGGAGAAAAATGCAAACCATGATCATCTGATCAACCACACACACACACACACACACACACACACACACACACACACACACACACACACATACACACACACACACACACACATACACACACACACACACACACACATACACACACACACACACACACACACACACACACACACACACACACACAGTACTGTCTAGATACATTATTTCGCTTTCTTGATTCAGCACAAATAGGAAGAACACTAAAACACATCTGGGGCTGCACTGAGTGAAATGAGACTGATGAAGCCATCATTAGAAAATGCATTAATCAATATTAAAATAAGGCTTCAAAATCAAAACTACATTAAGTTGTTAAGACCTTCATTCAGGTACTGTTTATGTTGTCTCCATCCCTTCCCAGCCCTCAGGTTACAGTGTAAGCAGGGAAGTTAGCTGACTAGCCATCGTGGAGACACATCTGGATCAGTTCACCAGTGGTATAAAGGAGGCCTGGAAGCACCGGCTGACCATCCTGACCTGGGAAAGGTCACATATGAGCATCAGCAGAGACGAGGCAGAACACACCCACAGCATACTGTAGCTATGAAAGGCACAAACTGCATGGAGACCGGAGGCACTGACAGGAGGAGTGGCATGCTTTTCAATTACTGTAATGTTACTGTAATAACCTATGTTGGATACATCAGCTGTGAAAATGCAGAACACTTCTTCTTGCCAGATATATCAGCTTACAGCGTAAATCCCAATTGGCTCACGCTACTCAACTTGTTATTGGCAACAGCTTGCACACAAAACATCTCAATATAGTAACATGAGAGTTATCTACACCTGACAGAAAATTAGTGTCACACGGCTCTCAACTTTGACAGCACTTTAACCACATCATTTGTGTTTTTTTGAAAACCGAATTCTATGTAAAATTAACAGGGAATACACAGCAAATATTCACTTTTTTGGTTTGACATATTTTTAATTTTCCAGCTACTATTGTATTTTGTCAGTGTTTTTGCTGAAATATTGAAAGTTATATCGACATAATTTGAATATGCAAGTTGAAACTGTAGATTGTATGTCTTAAAGTTCAACCCTTATAGACAATGTTAAACACTTATACCAGAGCCATTTATGAGCATCTAATTAGAGCTGCGTAGTGTTTGGATGATACAAAATCTGAGATTTGGGGGTCAATACCAAACAATACTTTTTTTATTAATTAACTTTGAAGAACATTTGATTTTGGTGCTGTGGAGGTTCCATGCACTTAAAACAATCAATCCTCACCGACAGTGAAAAAATATAGTTTGGAGTTGTGATAAAAACTTTCCGGTCCATGCCAAAGTTAACAACAGATTGAGATTTAAGTGCTCACATTTTCCAAGCTTGTCCCTACATTCAAACCTAAATTGCAGTGCTAGCCCTGCCTTTCTAACCTCTAGGCTACAGCTGTAATGAATCTTTTAAGATATATCGGAGAGAAAAAGAAATGTCCATCTTGTTGGAACATTGTGGGTCGATGTCCAGCTGCCTCTCTCATGAATTATGGACAAACAAGGAGAAAGGAAAGCAGACACAAATGCAGGCATCTTTGCAGAGTGGTTAGAAGAGTAATTACATTTATAGCTGAGAAAGGAAGACATCCTTCCAGAGAGGCCGGCCATCGCTCACAGACAGGCCAGCAAAAACATATTCAGACCGATAAATATATTAGATCAACATTATCAGTCAGACAGGGCTCAGAGAAGAAGTGGTCTTAGCCGGCAGACTTGCATACAAACAGACTAAAACTAGGGATGTTTTTTGTCAATATGTCAAGGCAGGTGCATGACAGAAGAAGTTAGGGAAACGGACTAATGACCAGCTCTATTCCCTGTTGAGTGCACTACTGCTGTAGCATTTCCAGGAACACATTAACTGCCTGCAAAAAGCACCAACATCCTCTTCTAATAGCATCATGGTCCTCTGGCACCAGGAGTCTCTTTACACACTCTCCATCAACAATGAAATGGCCTAAAAGTGATTGCTTTAACGAGCATGGCGCTAAATGAACTATAATCCGGCTCAACATCTGTGTTTAGCGATATCATGGTGGTCTAAAGCCAAACCTGAAGTTAAAACGCTCCATTTTAAGGTGACAAGTTTTGTTTTCTTTCCTCTGAATTTACAGGACGCACCAAACACTCAATCACTTTTCATTTTACAAAATGATTGCCCCTGCTGTATCAGAAACATCCCTTTGGAAACGTTGTTTTTGTAAAGGAACCAAGTTTACCACAGCCAATTGCACTGATTTGTTTGGAAAACTCGGCTAAGAGTCTTTGTATTCATTATTTACGCTACACAGTCTGGGAGTAAAAAGGTCAGCAAGCACACGCTGTACTGAGCCGTACAGTTAGACGAGTCACACTGTGTGACTGTGTCTGCAACTGTGGCCATCCATCTATGTGTCTATCTTTAGGGGGGTGTAAAACAAAATTGCAAAATTTGTCTTGCAAAACATTTGCAAGACAAATACAGCACCACATTAACAAGCCTCCAATCATGTTTCATTTTATTGTTACACGTTACATTAACATGCACTCGTTTGAAATCAGGCAAAGTCCGCATTTTTACGCGGGGGGCAATTTATTTTGCTGCAAAAAATTGCAGATTTCCATGCAAAATAATGCGGGGCTTGCAGGATTTTTGTTGCTAAAAGTCACAAATATCTTAACAGTAAGTTGAAAAATGTTGTGTTTACTTTACACTATGCAGCCATGTCCCCTGTTGCCATGGTAATGTTATGAAATGACGCAATTGCACAACAAGAAAAACACATTCCATTTTTCATTAAACCGCAGTTGTTCCAAGTGCCTGCAATTTCATCGCATAGATATTCCAGATATTCTATTGAATTTTTAAAGAAAATGTGCCGCATAATCAAGGATTTTTGCAACAAATCTTGAGCATGTGCAGGACGGATCGTGCAGTGTCGTGAAGCCTTTTAAAACACAATTAGCATCTGCGCATGCGTGAACATCTTGCGCATGCGCAGAACGGATCGTGTAGGCAGGCGGATTGTGTACCGAAACCTCCCCTAAAATTGGATCATACCAATTCTGCAATGCAGGGGTGGCGCAAGTGACTACACAGTTAAAAAAACTAAAAACAGCCAAAATGAATGTAATATACTAGACATTTACACAATACACAATTCACATTAACAATGCAGAATGGCTAGGTTAACAGGTGCAAATAATATTTTGATCTTTAACATAAAAGTATGAACTTACTAAATAAATATAGGATATATACAGACATTATACCAGGTCTGTCTTTGAGGACTAAAACAGGTAGCGCAGAGCTACCGTGACGGCAGCCATGCACCCCGTCACAGGGGGAGTGACAGATTACAGCAGGTCTCATCACCACTAATCTAGGATTATCGTAAACAAACACCACGGCAACGGGGAATTGGACTGATTCTGATCCTGCCTCGAACGATCACACATAAAGCATGTTGGTGAAGCATCTGTGCTTCAATAGGTAGTAAACACTTCAAAGCACAATGTCTGACTTGAACTAACGCCTACAAAGTTACAACTATATGGGTCAAAATAGAATGAAAAATACATATTCTATATTTTACTTAGTGTCAACAAATCTCACAAAAGAACCGACATTAAAGTAATCCTACTAACAAGCCTGATTTAACTTTCTTCAATTTCTCTGCCAATGACAGTGAATGTCATGTTTGCTTATTACGATGAACCTGGGCACTGTAGTTTATTTTAAGTCAGTCTATTACACACTAGCGCATTAAATCCACCACTGAAAATAGTCCTCTTCAGATCCACACTACTACTCCTGTTTTAGTAACATTTGCAAAAAGAAAAAAAAATTGTTAAAAAAGAAATGAAAAAGTATATTCATGGCATGTTTGATGTTTTTAAATGAATGGGCTTAGGGCTGAGAAAGTATTATTCTTTTTATGGAATTGGTTGATAGAATATCCCAGGCCTTATAATCCTTTATACTAAACCATAACTGAATTTTACACTGATTTGAATACAGATGAAGAACTCTGAAATGTCCCTGCACCACATACTCTACATAAAGTACATTTGAAAGCTCGTTGGCCAATTAGGAACCTTCTCAGTAACCAATCAGAGAATAGAGAGGCACTAATTACAGTCAGAGCAACAGGTATGTTATCAAGCCATACAAGCAGAGGAGACAAGTAGCCTGAAACAAAATGAAAGACACTGAGAGAAATCATTCATTCTCACTAAGTTTACACTATTCATATACAGTAATTTTCCAAAGTACAACAAATAATTTTGAAAATAGCCTCTAATGGTTCCAGTTAGGGACTGTTTGTTTTTTATTTAAGGGGCTACTGGAGGAGTTTGGGGATTTTTAGTCAAATTAGACTCCCCACTCCATTTGCCAGCAATACATTTCTTTGACCCTCCAAAATGAATGGGAAAAGGTTTGACCCTCCCTAACAATTTATTTATACCTTCTGTTCTGGTTTGCACTTGGTGAAGATGTACAGACAGACACTGTTTCTTTACACTTACAACATACATGACTAACCTCTGCTTTCTCATCTTACACATCACACTCCGATGATACGGTGGCCATTTCAGTAGATTAAATCACTAACAAAAACATACATAAACCAAATGTACACTTCCTGTATTACTGCATTACTTCAAATAACAAGTTACTCCTATAGTAAACTAGTATTCACATGAAATAAAACAATAAATCATTGAGACCATTCCACAAAGCACACTGGGTAACAAACTCAACACATGGCTGGTTGCTATGGCCTTGTCCTAGGCTTCCTCAGTCATTGTATATTTTAGCATATAAGTAAAGCTGCTGAAGCTGAATATTATCCAAAACTCCATTTCACAGACAAGCGTCAACTTTGGGAACTTGCATGCTACCACTCCTTGTGTCTTTGTCAAAATGTCTGCTATTTCACTACTAAATTCACTTCTGAGACCATTTTTATGCAAGAAATCAACTACGTAGAGCTCAAACATGGGCCGTTTTACAAAGAATTGATTGCTGATTGCAAATTTGGTCAGACTGTGTTGGAGTTCAGAAGCGCCATAGTCTGATGTGACAGCTGTGAGATGGCTGGCTCTCTCAGGAGACTCGCAGACAGGAGGCGTTTATTTCCCAATCATTTGTTTAAATAACTCAACATATCACACATATCCAGGAATAATGTGGAAGTAATTTGACAAGCTCGCTGACTGGGACTCCAAAACTCAGGTTGCTTTCATGGGTCATTTTGTCGGGTCAGACCTATCTGCTAGCGATGGGGGGCTGAGACTGAGAGCTACATGGAAAAGATATGTACCAACCAACCCACTTTGAAATTTTGCTGTTCCTTCTCTAGACTAAAAGACATTGGGTGACCCTCCCCTTAACAAAGAATAAAAAGACATGACCCTCCCTTATGCAGATTCTAATGACCTATTTCTACAAATCCCTTCTTGCCTTAAGTTAGGTGTTCATTCATAGCAGCAAGAACCTTTTAACTGATATTACGCAGCCATTATGAAACGTCCCAGCATGAAATGGCCTCTAAAGATTTCACACACAAGCACACTCACACAAATAACTCCTGTGTAAATATCAGATGGAATTTGAGAGGCAAGAAAAAAAGAAAAGAAATTATAGGTCAAATAGAAGCACTAATTACTTCATATAACTTAAAATCTGGGAAGATCCCAGATGTGAACAAGATGGTAATATCTGGCTATTCCTGAATGAAAAAGTGTGACAGACCCAGACCCAGACACACACACACACACACACACACACACACACACACACACAAACACACACACACAGCCCAATACACACAGAATAACACTGGGACAACAATGTATTCTCCTCAAAAAGAATGATGACTGTGAAAATGACTCTTCAGCTTAATGACCCAGGCCCTGCATCAGAAAACAGAGAGTCTGTAAAAGGAAACTAATCTCCGATCCCTCTCACAGAGTTGGAGTGGCACTTCTTTCTCCTTCACTCTACTCCCCACTTCCACAGTTTCCTTCCTTCAGTCGAAAGAGCAAAGGGACTCCCATCCTTTCTGCCCTGGCCCCAACCACACACACGCACGGACGCACACACACACACACACACACACACACACACACACACACACACACACACACACACACACACACACACACACTCATCCCAGGCCGATACCCACACCATGACTTCTCCACCACCACACATGCAGCTCTACATCCTTCTCTCTGAGGCGTAATACACACACTGCCAAACGTAAACAGTGCAGTGCCAATAAAAACTTGAGGACGTCCGCTGAGGTCACATGTTAGTATTCCAGGGGTCAGAGGGGAAATCTCCTTTCACCACCAAAGGTCCGCCATAAATCACAAATTACAGCTCTGTCGGTATGGCGGAGAGTGTTTAATAAGACAAATGAGAAGCCGCATGCAGACTGAGGTACATGGGGTGGGATGAGGAGGTCAGAAAGAAATGATGAAATTAAGTTTTTCTGTCAAAGATTTTTTAAGAAATGAATACCTTGATGCAAGTTAACAAAGAGAAACTTTGAAAAAAAAAAGAAGTTATTTTGTGATTGAAAAATGTGTACTGGGTGTCGTAAATGACAGAATAAAGAAGCAGAGGCTATCTTGAGATTTACTGTAGTTCTCAGCACTGGTCACGCTTCTCAGATCCTGCAATACCCATAATTGCCGAAAGAAGCAGCCAGTGGATATGGATCAAGCGGAAAGACCCTAGTTGGGCTCAAAGTGCATCAATATGACCCCCCACCCCATAACCCCACTTGAGAGCGCAGGTCACAACCTTCAAAGAGGAGGGAGAACAAGGTGCGCCTTTTAAAACAACTTCTTTTTTTTCTTTTTCTTTTTTTTTTTTTACAATTGGGCATGGGACACAAGCTCAGGTTTGATCACCCTGTAGCTGGCCACCTTTGATGAGGGTGTCTAGTGTTGAAAGGCCGAAACACCCCCTGATTTAAAGGTACACTACTGATGATGTGTCCCGAAATTAACAACTTTCCACATCTAAAATTCAGCTCTCATGCCACTCTCAACATCAAGGCGAACCTCATGTGCATACCATCTATTGGCACAATGGACAGTTTAAATCATGTCCCGTGTTTGATAATTCCACCTACAGTAAATAGTGTAACAAGCAAGACACCCTGTCTGGTTAATGACCATGTGTTTCAAATTTTAATTCTTTTTCACAGGATGTGTAGTACTGTCCATGACTACTGAAAGGATTTGGATGTGTAAAATCGATGCAAAGACCCATGAAGGCAACACACACAGTGTGTTTCTTCAGTGTTGAGTGGACAGTTTAAAAATGGTAAACTGATCCAGTTTTGCTTTTGGCAAGGGATAGTCTGCATCCCCCGACCTGTGTAACTGTGTGACAAGCAAACAACCATGCCCGCTTTTGACAACCAATGGCCAGGGCCTTTGTGCAAGCAGCAATAGGGAAGCATTTTTTAAATTGCAGTTTCATAGCTGGAAATGTGGTTGCCTTTGTACTGCATACTGTGAATCAGCAATATTGTTTTGTATTATTTTATAGCCTGCAGAGTGCTTCAAAGGATGGTAAAACTAAAACTAGCTTGTTGGTACAGCGTGTCGTCTGAGTACATCTGAAGAAAATTGTATCTGTAGTTCTTCCAGCCACACTTTAAGATGGCATGAAAAGCCTGCCATCACAAGAGGACATTTTTAAATGTGGATCATGGTACACAGTTTTAAACACGCTTCCCTTGCAAGAATTCATAATGTTGCCGTCATTTGTGCACACAAAATGGAAATAGAAGGGTGAAGAATGAAAAAAAAAAGATCTTCAGAGAAAAAAACTAATGCAAATGGACAGTTTTTAAATAGCGCTTTTCTAGTCTTAATGACTACTCAAAGCGCTTTTACACAGTCCAGGAACCACTCAACATTCACACACATTGGCTGAGGCTGCCACCTCCTCATCAGATAAACATTCACACACATTTACACTTCGATGCGCAACATTAGGGGCAACTCAGGGTTCAGTGTCTTGCCCAAGGACACTTTGACATGGGACTGCAGGGCCACGGATCGAACCACCAACCTTCCAATTGGCAGGCAACCTACCACTGAGCCACAGCCCACTTTGTCACCTCTGCACACCTGAGAAATCAATTCATTAGTGGGCCTGATTGTCAGATTATTGGTCTCGATAAGTTAAAAACAAATTGAGTCTATACCCACAATGTCCAGGATTGCGCCGTTGCTGCTGGAAATTCCACAGGATGTCCGTCTCTGGCCGGTAACGGATTAACAGTTAGGTAACGGATGTCTGTTAACTGACACTTTCTTTGTGCTGGAATATAACCAGTGGATTTATGAGGACCTATGAGGACCACCCAGGTATGCTTTGTGGACTAACCAGACCCGCCTCAGCAGCACTGTGGAGTAAGGTCTGGCAATGCAAGACTACAAAAATTAGACCCTGTCTGAACAGTGGGGGGGGAAGGGGATTTCAGATGCTGTTCAACTATTAGATACACTTCTGCCTTAAGTTCCTAACCTGACTAAAAGTGTCTTTCCCAGTTCTTACATGCCTTGCAGAAACATATTTCTTGTTCTGCCTCTTGTAAGTCCCGAGCTGAGACGATGTCCCCACCCTGGGTTTCTTCTCCCTGGATTCTTCATCAGCCCCCGCATTTCTTCACTTGACCACACTCGGCCTTCGTTACTTCCACAACAATAAACCTTTACTCAGCACATCCGTTCAGTCATGGAGCTTGCTTGATAATTTTTTAGAAATCCAGGGAATGCACGTCAAGTCTCCAGCTGTTTTGACACTTTTTTGATTGCTCTGTTTTGATTTCAGCCACTGCATGGAGATCAGAACACAGGTCCAGCTTGTAGACTGTAGAAAGACATCTAGCGTCTTTGATGTTACATATAGGTCTTTGTTGGGTTGTTTCAAAGCCTGGAGTTTGGTTTACTAATCAGAAAATACAACTGTGGGCATAAGGTTGGAGCGACAGCCAAGATGGCAGAGAGTGATATAAAGGCCCTTTAGCTTCCCACCTGGTAAACAATCTGTTCTGATTTCCAAGCTGTGTATTTTTAGAAGGCGTAAGCAAAGTCTCGCCAAAGACAACAGATGCAGACGTTCGTGAGCTTCTGGACACAAGCGCAAGCGTCCATATAAATTGACAGATAATCAAAAAATGCATTCACTAGCCTTAGTGCTATATAGAGCAGAACCAATTGTTATTGATTATTCAAGAAGTTGATGTTCTTGTAATGTGTGATAGGATATGACAAGAGCATCAAAATATTTTTATGGTTTTAGACTGTCAGTTGACTGTCAGTGACTAAGCCACGGCCAAGGCTGTTTGAAAGGATGGTGGATGGGGATTTGTCCACTTGTTTTCAGACATTTAATAGACTAAAAGACAAATCAATTAACCAATGAAATAATTGCAAGACTAATCAATAAACTCATTGGTAGTTGCCTTACACAAAATGAGCAACAGATCACTTCAGAACAGAGGCCCCCAGAACTAGACCAGCAGCTCTACAACTTGACCAAACTTGAATATGGTTGCTCCAGAAAAAAGGGTCAACCTCCCAGTTACTGTCTGCTTCTCACGGAACACCTACACTAGAGCAACTTGGGTTTTGTACAATTTGTGTAACAGGTCAGAAATAATAGCAAACTTGAACCCACATGCATGACTCAAAGGAAGACAGATTGATATAAAAGTTCAGATTAACTTGAACCAAAAGAAGGGCACGGGCCAAAACCAAGAAGAGAATCAAAACAGGCAAACTTATTCCAAGGGGTTAGGTGGAGAATCACCAGTGTGTGCAAAAGGACAGGCTAACAAATGCAAAAAGAGACAATCTGACAAAGTGCAGGTGGCAATTGGATGGTATGTATGCTGCTAGACTAATTAGGGAAATGGGGAGCAGGTGGGTGGGGTAAATCAGATGATGGAAATGGCTGGAAAAGGGTTACTGCAGGGCAAGAGGGGGTGGCTGGATGTGGGACTCAGGTCAAGGGGACAGGTGGAAGAGTCTGAGGGCATCTGGTGGACAGGTAGAGAAATGGCGATGAACAGGCACAGAGGCAGAATGAACAGGGATGACTACAACAGACGCAGGCAATGTGACAGTGTTCCCCTCGTAGGAATGCTCTCACATGATGTTAATATGAATGCAGGCGATATAGAGTCTTGGGGGAAATCCTAATGTCCTGACCCACAGATATAGCTAGTATTCGGACTGCAACTAAGAGTTACTTTCATTACAGATTAACCTGCAGATTATTCTCTAGATTATTCTATATGTCTATAAAATGTCAGAAAATAGTGACTAATGTCCATAAAACATGGAGATCTTAATATTTGAGAGGCGGAAGACAGTATTTTCTGACATTTTTGGATGAAAAAGAATCACTTTTAACAATTAATCAATCATAAAAATGGTCACAACAGGCTATTATTTTTGTTTTGATCGACTAATCGGGTAGTCGACTAATCCTTGCAGCTCTAGGGCTTAAACGTATTTCATGAATTGGAGTGCATAAATGGATTATTGACTTTTTCCTTAGTCTGCATCTTTTTGTGGGAATAATGTACAAACATTAGCATTAACATGAACGCTGACAGAACAGTTTTTACGTGTACAGACAATTTCTATAAAGGACCGTCTCCTGTGTCCCGGTGTACCATCAGGTCAATCAGTAAACTCTATACATCCGGCTATAGGAAGCCAATGGACTTGCATTATTGTAGCCGTCTTTTAATGTTGATAGAGCAACCATTAGGCCAAATAGGTGCCTTCCCTCATGGCAAGGTCCCAATCCCCACTTAAGGCCCTCAAGAGGCTCAGGAATTGTTTATGCTAAGTATGTTTGTCCAATATCACCCTACCCAATCTCTTCTGGGATTATAAAAAACTATTCCGTCTCCAACTTGCCCTTAAACCAGATGGACGTGTGTGTGTGTGTGTGTGTGTGTGTGTGTGTGTGTGTGTGTGTGCGTGCGTGTGTGTATGTGGTGTAAGTTTCAGTTTATCTACAGTGCAGAAAGAGAGATGCATTCTCCCTGGTGCTTATCAATAGTGCTTTTGATATCATCTTTGCAACAACACTGGTGATCGTCATATGAGCATGTGGCTGAGAGCGTGTTTTGGGAGGAGTGCATAACACGCACACAAACATGCATGCACGCACGCACACACACACACCACTGAGCACATTTGCCTCTGAGATTAAACTTACTTTGTGGCTAAAAATGACAGTTTATCAGAAGACAGACGATCTGCTGGGTAGAGAGTGGAAAAAACAAATCCTCTTTCACCTTATCTGTCATGACAAAGCAGCAAGGAGGGGGGGTTTGAGATACTTAGTCAGAAAGAAATTTAAAAAAGTGACTATCCAGGAGGAAAAGAGGAGGCAGAGATTAATAGAAAGAGAAGAAAAACCCATAGCGACAGAAAGGGCCAGGTGGGTTGCATCGCATCATCAAATAATAGCTCCCATGTCTACTATCTGCCCAGATGTTACTCCACATGTGTATGCTTGCAGAGCAAACTTTCACTTCCACTTCCTCTCTCTCCCTACAATACCATCTTTTTGCACAAAACAGTAACCACAAGGTCTTCTGTAATGCATGACATTCATTTTTCTTCAATACCATGGTGATTTTATAACCACTGCATAAATGGTTTCTTAATGACAGCAAGGTCATTGAGGATAATGAGCAATATCTATCACTCTGGGGCTACTCGCTCACGGCAGGATGTGAACCCGTGAGAGGCCTGCTGTCCTCTGGTAAAAGCAAATTGCTTTCATGCATTAGCAGTTGGTAGTGCTACGTGAGAAGCAAAGAACATGAGATGTTTTCCTGTCACTTATAATGTAGAAGTTACTTTTGGCATTTACATCAAATGTATTAACTGCTTTTTTTTTTTATTGCTTGGAAAGCAGCTTTTAACACAACGTGTTGACATTGGTACTACCAACTAACTAACTAACTAACTAACTGCAAGTTTATATAATGAACGTGTAAGCAAACAGTTACTTATTTACAGATCCAGCATCATTCATTTGACACAAATGTCCAGTCTTCTTTTAAGTTCTGTTTTGATCTCCATTATCTCAACACTGCTAAATGCTGCACTATGTTAACCAGTGAGTCCCTCACTTTGTTTATCTGCCATTTGGTGCTTTTCGGATTAAAACAGCTCTCTGCTGCATGGGAAACAGTGTTAATGAGGGCTGTAAGTCTGAACCAAAACAGCAACAATTTGGGGTTGGAAACCCCCCAAAAAATGAGGCTGAAAGATGCTTAAATGCTCTGCAATGCTGAGGTGAACGGTGCTAATTCTCTGTGGTTTGTCACTACGAGTGACCCCAGCAGCAATCTGATCCATTGTTACTATAAGGACATTGATTACTTAAATGACATGTTTGTGCAACTTATCTGCACTGTAAGTGAGCATTGGTGTTTTTTTTGCATTGCTGTCAGTGACAAAACTGTAACATCACTTGGACGTACTTTCCCAATTCAAGCTGTTTATCAGGGCAGTAAGCGCGTGTTCTTTTTGGCAACACTTTTACACTTTCACTCCAAGAGGCACCTCAATGTGATCTTTTTTTCCCCCTGTCCTGCTCACTGAAAACTTGTGATATTTAGAGCTCACTAAAGGGCGTTTTGACTGTAGTTAGTTGGTAGTAAGGAGTGTAACTCATTCGCAATTCACCTCATTTTTCATTGACAGTCCAAGATTAGGATGAACGACTGCTCGGTTACCAGGCCGTTTCCGCTATCTAAATTGGTGAAAACAGATCCATCCCAGTGCCCAGCCTGTCAGGCCAGGAGACAGACATCTCTCACACACACACACACACACACACACTGGGGGGGCATACATGCAAAGACTGACTAATACACACACAAATGCTGCACAAACGCAAACACACAGATAAGCACACAAAATCTGACACACAGAAATGTGGCTGTCCAGAGTCATAATGCCACATGATGATTGGGTGGACAAGACAAGTGCTGTCAGCTCTACAGCCAGTTGCTGACACAACACAGACCGCAGTCCACCGGATATAGACCCTCAGCTTGCACACAGCCAGGATGAAGCCTACGGAGGACTTAACATGTCTCACTCATACAATAAAATGACAGAACTGACAAACAAACAGCAAACTTCCTTTGTTGTTTTCATACCAATACAAACATGCATTGATGGTCTTACAGTAATTCTCACAAATTCAGGTTTTCATTGTGGTTCTTAAATGCCCCGTAGTGTATTTAATTCCCATATTCTTAAGATAAGAAGGATTGACTTTGGTGCTTTCATATATGTGCTCGGAGATCTGAATTTAGTGTTAAGGTCTATTTTATTCGGTAATAAAGAAGGACAGATTTCCACTATGTTGGACAAAGAAGACTAATGCACATAATATAATAACATATAAATAAAAATAATCTAACACTGTGATTTCTAACTTACATTTTCTAGGTAATGTCTCCTGAAAAAGAGGGCGTTATGACTCATGATCATGAGTTTGATCCTATCATGTGCATTTTTGCAAGATTTCTAAAATGCAAGTATACTATCATTTTAGAAAATGTAACACTGTGACCCAGTACACACAAATGGCAAGGGGGGAGGGCGGAATGCCAGAAAAATCTCTAGATCCTTTGGGAAAACATAATAGTTATAACATCCTATTTTGAATCAACGTTTGTTGTGTTGTTGTTTTTTGTCAATGTTTTTTTGTCAAATATTTGTTGCCTTTTCGACGTTTTTGTTGCTTTTCCCCCTTATTTGTTGCATTTCTTTCCATCCTATTTTTTATCCGATTGTTCTCCAACCGTCTTTATCATTCAGAAACCAGAACTCAACAAATGTTGAGCAGGTCTCATTTTCACTCCTATCACATAAAGAGAGGCAAAACGGTCTATTGTTAGAAGTTCCATAACATCGGCAGGGTAGCGCCATTGAGTTCATTTTCCAGTCAGAGGGACTGACGGGAAATGACACAAATTGAACAACAATTCAATATTTGGGGGGGGGGGGTTGGAGCCCCAGAAGCCAACCTCTGGCTCCGCCCCTGCTTCACACACTCTATGCTGTCATCATGAACTTGATGGTCTAATGTCAACAAGATGTTGTCCACAACAGTGAAGTCTGTTCACAGGACAGAAACCAAGGAGAGAAACAATGGACCAAAGAGAAAAACACACACTGTCTGGTGTCACCTGCTGTGATCAAACATAATTAGAAAAAAAAGGAGTTGGTTCAATTGATATTGTTCTATTCCTAGACTGGAATAGAAACAGAAGGCGAATATACACACGCCTACGTGATACTGTGAGAGGACAGAGGAGCCTGACTGGGCTGAAATGAATTTGAGCTCAGGCAGTTAGGGATGCACAGACTAATTCTCTGCTATCACATATAAAACCCGAGTGCCTGGTCCACTGCACAGTGTGAATTCCAGACAGGAGTATGTAATGGCCAAGGGTTTTCAGCTCATGCGCGCCATGTTGGAGCAGACTGCTCACATCACAACACACCGTAGAATAGCCCGTTATACTCTCCTCTCTCCTCCACAGCCTGTAGCCAGGCACTCAGCATCTCCCAGCCACGCAGTGACGGCCACGCACGGCTGGCGCCACTGGAGATCCACTGTCGCGTCGAGGCATTAAATAAAAAAAAGCAGGCATCCTGAAAACACTGTCCTCGCAAAACAGATCGATATTAGGCTACATGATAGATCATTAAAGGCTTTCGCGTAAACATGTCGTCCCGTTACACCTGTGGGCCTGACTGTATCATGGCTTCAAAGTCCAATAAAGCGGGCCTCTGGGGATCCAATAGGCTAAAAGCTGTTGATATGACATGCTCATGCAGCTGTTTTTTTCTTCTATTTTTTTTGTTTTACCTCCAAACCCGAGCCTGACTTTATTGTGAGCTTGTTATTTTAAATGTGTATTTATGTGCCTTTAAGGATGCTGCGCCTCTTGTGATTTGTAACCTCGTATGCTATTAACGCATCGGCCGTGTTTACAGTAAAGGATTTCACTGGCACAGAAGGACACCGCAAATACATCGTCCTTATTTGCATTTTCCCCTTGTCTCCATCCCCCTGCGCCGCTCTGTCATCCTTCCTGCCAGAGTCAAAAGGATGCTGCCGGGCTGGAAGCTTAAATATTGCGCCGCTGGACAAACCACCAAAAGCAGGTCAGCTACAGGAAAACACGGGCACAAGCACCGCACACCGTAAATCACGACTTACTCTGTTGCAGATCCCTTTCGCTTCCCGCCACAGATGTGTTCCAAACAGGGTTATCTTCTTGTTTATTTTCCTATTCTGTACCCCTTCCTCTCCTCCTCCTCTTCTTCTTCTTCCTCTTCCTCCTCCTCTTCTTCTTTTTCTTCTGGCTGGCACCCCTCCTGTTAGTGCTGAGGTGATGCCGTGGGCAGCCTGAGCGCGCAGCCCGACAATAATAAAACCCCAATGGTTTCCTCTCGAGCGAAAAAGACGCACGACGGACTTGGCTCTGCCCTAAGTGGAATTCTCATGGGCGGTGGGGCGTCGTCTGAAGCAGGTTGTAGTTAGTGCATGGCTGAGAGAGAGAGAGAGAGAGAGAGAGAGAGGTATGTGAAGGGGAGTGGGAGAGGGGGAAAGGATACGCCTCTCTGCCTTTTGGAGATAAAGGGGGCCCTGGATGTGCGCGTTGACTAAGATATGGGTCCTCCTCTCCAAACGGGGGCCCTGTTGGCTCTCCTCCAGCCTTATCATATGACGTCCAAACGAACCTAGTTGTGGGCTTCAGGGCTGCAGAAGAGCGGTGGAGGCTACTACGTGCAGCCTCAAATCGGGATCAAATTAATTTCTCACTTCTCCATCTACTGGTGGAAACGCGCAATGCTAAGACTTCTAAAGATGTGTTATTTCATGCTGTTACATAAATAGCCTCAGGCTCAGAGGCTAAATGGCTTAACAGTCCAAAGTGTTTTTGAACTGGGTTTGTTCGATTAGGCTGTCTATTCGAAATGTTTTATCGAGTCGAAAATACATGTAAATGTAAAAGTACAAAAAATATATTGAAATATATATATAGAAGTATTTAAACTCTTTTGGTGTCGCCTATTATTGTCTGACCCAAATTATCCTGTCACATCTGCAAACCTCAAAACATGTTGCACCTGCACCCAGCATCCAGCAGGTGGTGGTCCTGCTGCAGACATGGTCCCTCCTCATTCCAGGTTGAGAGATAGTTTTGTGTTTTTTTTTACCTTTCAAGAGAACTTTATTTATGTGTCATGGATTATTATATCCTCATGAAGGTGGGATTCCTCGCAGGCATGTGGTATTAGACCATATTAGTTTTAGCTTGGCCTGAGTGTATATATTACAAGATACAAAACTAACATTGCCACAAAAGTTATTTCCTTGAAACGGTTTTCTGTCATTAGAGTCATTATTAATTTAATGCAGTTGATGTGGGTTTTTTTCTGCACATTTTGCAAATGTGTTCATGCAGTGTGCTGCAAATTTTATGCCTCAGTTATTCCTTTGATTCAATGATTATTCTTACTTCACAAAATAATCGCTTAGTATGGAAAGTTGAAGTTGAATGTTCATGCAGGAGCCCATTTCTCATAGTAAGAAGCTGACAGAGGAAATAGGTTTTCAGGGCCGTTATGAACTGCTGTACCATTCCATTAAGAAACATTTGGATGATTTGCAAGACAGAAGACATCTTTGTTAAAACTGTTCTAAATGTTTGTTTAGGCATCCAGGTTACTTAGAAATGTTTCAACAGCATTTAAGTGACTATAAAAGAAGACCATAAGGGCTTGATGGTGATTTTTGCCTCCAACATTGCCTTCCAGGCAGCTAACCCTTGCCTTTGGGGTCCCATGGCATGAGAATTTCACTTTATGAGGTTTTTAACATTAATATGAGTTCCTCCAGCCTGCCTGTGGTCCCCCGCTGGCTAGAAATGGTGATAGGTGTAAACCAAGCCCTGGGTATCCTGCTCTGCCTTTGACAAAATGAAAGCTGACCTGGAATCTTGTTTCTTATGAGGTCATAAGGGGCATGGTTACCTCTCCTTCTCTGCTTTGTCCCCCCAGAGAATTTGGCTGACCCATGAGAGAGAGACATCATGGCTTTCAAACGAGCAAAGTGGCAGTTGGTCAAGGACACCCCCCCAGCCTCCCCCCCCATCTCCTCCTCAATAGCTACAGACTCAGAAATGGCACATACTAAGGAAAGCTCATTGTGGGACTGGCTCTAGTGGCTTAATTCTGCACCAAGGCTGAATTTGGGGACAGAGACTTCAGATATGGCATTAGGGGATCACCAAGGTCTATATAAAAACATCTAAAGAGCACCATGTCATGGGACCTTTGACCCTAGACATACTGTAACCATTGCTGCACGGCCTGGAAGGGGACATTGAGAGCAAAAAACACCAAACACCACCATAAGGGCTGTTTTCTAAAAAAAACAAAAAAAAACATGGTTTAGTCCCCCCCATGCCAAACAAAAGCTCAAACTATGGCTTTTTTAGACAGAATTTGCAAAGATGGAAAATGTGCAGAAGAGAGGGGATCAGATTGGTGTGTATTGGCTTGGTGCTTAGAGAAAGGTGTGGAAGTAGAAAAGTGGCTGAGCAGATTTGGAAGCCGGTGATGGAGAACAAGAAGCATTTTAACCCACTCAGAGGAAAAAAAAAACAATTTTTCTCTGTGTCTCTTGCTCACTGTTTGCACATCACGTCTCTCATCTCGCTCTCGCCCTCTAGCCATTTGAACTGCAAATCCGTCTACACATTCATGCATACGCAGAATCACCAAGGAGGCAACATACAAAAGCAACTACACATAGGAGGGGGTGGGTTTGAAAAAGAAAAAATCAGCGTCCCTTGTGGTGTGTGTGTCTGTGTGTGTGTGTGTGTGTGTGTGTGTAATGACCTCATGATAAGCACTGACGACAGATGAGGGTCAGACACGTTTTGGTACTAACATCTCACAAAATAAGAAATAGAACAAACAGAAGCAGCAAAGCGAGGCAGCCGGCCGAGTTTGAATCTGATAACGATAGGAGAGTTTCACGGGCAAACACCTCAGTTTAGTACGTGATGACAAACCAAAAACAGTGTGTGTTCGTGGGAGGGTTAGCGTGTGTGTCTCTTCATACTAACGTGGATGCAAACATGTGCATGTGTGTTCCAGTGGTGTTTATGTGTATGCGTGTTTGAGTGTTAGCAGACTGACTTGGAGCCCTCGCAGCCCTCGGGGCCCTCGGGGCCAGCTCAGCATTTGGCTTCTTATCTCTCTCTCAGAACCCTGGTCATGAATAAACATCGGGCGGAATTAAAAATGACCCAAAATGAAAATAACTGAGTGGAATTTGGAGGAGGCGGTTGTAAATCCACAGGAGGGGAGGAGTGTTGAGAAAGTGAATGGATAAGGGAGAGCGAGGGAGAGACCAAAGAACTGAGGGAGGGAGCTGAAAAGCAGATTCAGGCTTGGGGAGGGGGGGGGGCGGGGGGGGGAGAGAAGGAGTATAAAGAGTTTCTTCCAATCCTGAATATCCTCGGTGTGCTGGGCCCAAAAAAATGCCAAAATGTTTCACTTCTCTTTTGCTTTCTCTATCAACCTGCCCCAGTCTCCGTCTCCCTCACTGTGTGCTTTAAAATGTCAACTGTGCCTCTGTGGGCTACTGTCGATTGTATTCTCTTCAGCTAAATGCCGTCATGCTTGTGGGTGTGTGTGTGTGGGAGTTGGAGAGTTTTTGCATGTTACTTTTGTTGCTCTGGTTAGTAATGAGCAGATTCACTGGAGTAGCCTACATCAAAACATAATGTTTGTCTTTACCCCTTTCTCCTCATCTCTGTCTAATCTGCTTCTCTTTGTCCTTCTTCCTCTCTTCTCTCCTTTCTCCTCCTTCTGTCTCATTTTTTCACTTTATGTTTTTCTCCATGGTGGCAGAATACTGCCACTAAACTAGACATGAATAATGAAAGCTGTGCATTTGGACTCCGTCTGAATCCATGATATAAATAAAATGCTGTTCTGTGAATTGGTCTGTCCCTGTGAATGTGAACACAAATGCACATCAGTCTGCTGCTGTAGATCCACAGGGGAATAATGAAGGTCCTGCAATGGAAATGTGCGAGTGTGAACCGATGTGTCGGCCTTATTACGAGGCGGCAGCTGTCACTGTCACTGGTCCCATGCATCCCACCCACACAACCACCCACACCTCAACCCCCCCCAAAACACACACAAACACACAAACACATCC
>NC_048426.1:7926952-7956945 GCF_013103735.1 Etheostoma cragini
CACACCCACAAACACACACACACACACACACGCACACCCACACATCCAACTCCCCTCCCAAAACACACACACACACACACACACGTTTTCCTCATGGTAGTACTGCGGAGCTGTATTCTTATTTTTTTTTCTTCTTCTCTCTTTCTCAATATCTGTCCGTGTTTCTGTCTGTCTTTCCTACATGCCATCACTATGCGCCTCCTCTGGGGCTTCTGGATCAAATTGGCATCAGATGTGACAACGTGTTAATCGGTGTCTGTTATGCAGGTCAGCGAGTAGCGTGGTGAAGCCAGTGATCCAATCACAGGCTTTACAGGGAGTCACAGTGGACTGGCAGTTCCTTTAGTTCTGTCTCTTAGCCATAAATTCACTTGAAACTTGACCTTTTCCTCTCCATTTATTTAGTCTCTTTTCTTTTTTTTCCTTTCCTTACTGCCTTATTTCCTCCTGTCCTTTAAACATTCCATTTTGTCTCTTTTTTGTTTTTTCCTTCTGTTTCACCTTCCCACTTCTCTTCTTATTGATCTCGTAAATCATCCTTTTCTTTTAGCTTCCACTGTCATCCCTTCTTTCAATCCACCTGCTGCTTGTGTGCCTCCTCTGCAACTCCCTGCTTCTCTCTTTTCCTTCCCTCCTTCCTCAATTGCTTTCCTTCCTTTATTTACCCCCTCCTTGTGCTATTCAGTTGATTATTTGTTCATTCTTTCCCCTTTTCTAAATTGTCTTCTCTATGCCTCAATGGCTTCCTGGTAACCAATGACCTTTCATTTTCCTTCTTCAGGTCTGTTTTTATTCCTTTATCCCTCATAGTATCACACTTTATTCAATTATTGTTTCTTCGGTGTTCTATCCATCTATCATAATTTCTTTATTCTCTCTGTCCTACCCCCCCACTCCACATTCCTCTGTTGTTATGTTGGCTTCTTTCCTGTCCTCCCTCCCTGTTGTTCGTTGCCTCTTTCCTTCCTCCTTTGCCTCTTTCCGTCCTTCCTTGCATCTGTGTGTTCTGTAACAGCTTCGTGTTTTAGCGATCAATGCACGTTCCTTCAACCTCTGATCATCAGTCATCGCGTGTGACACAATGACAAGATGTAGCCTGACTACACGGTTAGAAAACACTCAGAAACAGTCAGACACACTTAGACCCAGTCAGAGACATTTAGGCAGTCTCTGTCTCTGCTCCACTGCTTGCAGCTGATATGAAATATGATGGATCACAGACATGACAGGTTAGTGTAATGCCGCAGCGTTCCATTTTAATTTCTTTCTCTTTAATATAGGAGGTTTTGCTTTAATGAACATTTATACGAGCAACAGTGTATATGCTACTTGTATAAGTGCACTTTTTAATTGTGATGTGGCGGCTGTTTAATTATGTGCAGCGTTGCAGAGTTAGATACATGTTTATGTGATTTTTTTGTGTATAATACATAATATCCCTTAGCATCTTGACTGTGGCGATGTGAGGACCGAAACTGGGTCAATCGGTTGCAGGAGTTCATCATCTGCCAAGAGCTTCCTTAGAAAACTCTGACATATCTGACACGGTCTTCTTGGCAGGAGAGATATTTATGAAGTTGAGAATACGTATGGGAGTATGGGAGTAGAGGTAAGACGTGACATTGCAGTCGTGCAGATGTTTGCAGCGACAGACATTCAGACAGACACACACACTCACACTTAATTTCTTACATCCACATTTGAGAAGGTTAGAAGGTGAGAGGGCAGTGAAGGAGAACAGAGTGCAAATGGATGAAAGGGTCACACATACATTAAGCGATACATAAACTACGGCTCTTCTAAACACTGTGTAAGCACACACACATGCACGCACAAGTCCCAGACCAAATTAGTCTGGTCTGATAACTGTGTCAGTGTGTTACTACCCATTGCTAGGCCTGTAGGGTTTTTAAGCCATGAACTATACAGTCTTACTCATGCATGTAAGGCCACAACCACATCAGCCCACTCATGCCCAAATACACTGTACTGTCCCTCCTCATCTGCCTCTACATGAAGACAAAAAGCATGGGGGCAAAAGTACATTGGTCATCAGTGTGTATTTCTTTTCGGGTCTGAAGAAGGATTTTTTTCTTATATCTCTAGATCTTGGTTTCAGTGAGCATGTTGCTGCGTATAGTTCATGGGAATCCATAAGTGTGTTTATGTGTCTCTGCGTGAGCCCATGCATGTGGGGTAAGGGGGGGAGGGGTGGTATGTTGTTTCCATCTCCATCTTTACCACCTCAGTTCTCAAAGGAAAGCATGAGGAGACAGCCAAGAAAACAAATAAGAGAAGTTGAGAGAGAAAGAGAGAGAGAGAGAGAGAGAGACAGAGAGAGAGCGTAGGGCCCTAAAGACTTGCATATTTGCTCTGCTTTGTGGTGTATATTTTCATGCTGTCACATGAAAGCCTAGCATCTTTGCAAAGTCAACTGTCAAGGATGTCAGGCTGTTGGTCAGTCCACCAAAGACAAAAATATCTCTACCAACTACTGCATGGATTGGCATGATATTTTGTTCAGACATCCATGGTCTCTAGAGGATGCAGTGATTATCCTCTGACTTCTCCCCTAACGCCACCAGTGGGTTGACATTTGTGGTTTTGAGTGGAAATGTCAACAATTGTAAGACTGATTGCCATGAAATTTGGTACAGATAGTCATGCCCGCCTCATGATCAATTGTCATCACTTTAGTAATCCCTTATCTTTTCATTTAGTGCGGTCATCTGGTCAAAATTTAAATATGTCCACCACTTGGGTTTATGACCCTGCAAAACTAATGACATTCCCATCAGCCTCCGCTGCACTGTATAGTGCTAACTATCAAATGTTAGCATGCTCAGACGCTGAACAAAGATGGCAAACATGGTAAGTATTATACCTGCTTAACATTAGCATGCTAGAATTTGTCTCAGTGAACTTATGGCGCTGATGTTTTCCTCACAGAGCTGCTAGCATGGCTGTATCTACAGACCCTAGGTTCAGGCGAGAAAATGAAACAGGTTAATGCCAGGGACATCTAAAGAATCAGTGTGGTTGATAATCAAGCCCCTGGCCTTGTGAGGTGAGGAAGACCCTTCAAAATTGTCAGGCACCCAGCTGGGCTGCTGCAGCGTAACATGTAGCCTGGTATAGGGCTGGGCGAAACACTATGTTTTGACTACTTTTGACCAAATACCTCGATATCAGTACCGCAACAATATTGTAGTGTTGATTATTGGTGCTTTCACAAAATATTTACACAATGAGAAATTTGATAAATAATCATCAGTAATGAGGATATAATGAAGTAAGTGGGTAATGGCAAATAATAGAACAGTTACAACAGTCTGGTAAGTTCAGAAAATGACATCACTTTACTGTAATGCAGCCTTTAGAACTAGGAAAAGACCACACTCAAGCCATACTACAATATTACAATATCTAAGACGATATCTAGTCTCATACCACAATATTAATATAATATTGATATATTGACCAGCTCTAGCCGGGGAGGACTTTTATCACCCTCTATAGCCTGCGGGTTAAAGATAAAGCGAGTTAGCATATATCCTCAACTCCAAGATTGTATCCATGGAGGGAAATCATGTCTCCCGACAGCAAATGTTGGTCGTGGATGTTGTGTTTCATTACCAGCTACTTTGACAGGTAGTAGGTCTCAATTGTATTGTCTTTTGTTTGATCACATAAAAAAACTAATGAAATGTAGAAAAAAAAAATGACTTTGTCTTGGACCCCAAGGTAGCAAGAAAACAAGGAAAACACAGCTAGTCTTAGTGACTCAGTGAGGCCAGCCTCCTAGAAATGTCAGTGTCAGCCCCCAGCTGTGGCGATAAATGGCTGACTGGCACATTAAGGCTGGTTACCATTTGGGATGTGAAAGAGCTCGCTCCAAGGGCTTCAGGATTGCTAACGTGGTTTAATACGCCTTTGTGAGACTCAACAGGATTTACTGTATGGCTGAGAATTCTAACAACTGTTACAACCATCTGAATATGAAACCATCACTTTCGTTTCCTTTCGTAATTTGTGAAGCCCTTCTTGAGGTCTGTTAAACAGGGGTTCCTCACCATTTCACCAGTGAACCAGGATAAGGAATAACTCTTTAAGGGCTTCGACCCATATCAATATAGTCAATCCCTGTAGATTTTATATGAGAATCCTTTCATGCCAAAAAAGATCAATATTGGATGTTAAGAACATAACGCCTTATATTGATCAAACTGAAAGTAAAATGATCCCTGCAACCCTTTAGAATCCTAATCCCTCCTTCCAAAAAAAAATTAAGAGCTGGAGGAAAATCTGGATAGAAGCTCCAAAGCACCAAATCCCCTTTCCTTCATGTGTAAGGGTTCATGAGGAGCTGGGTGAGATTGTAGTAGGTAGAATAGTAGTGACAAGGTGAATAAGATAATAGTGGAACTCCGGACAAAAAGCTTTAATGCCATTCTGCAATGGTAAATCAGTCCAGAAAAGACTGTCAGCAGCTTCCCCTGGACAGCCACTCTCACTGACACACACACACACACACACACACACACACACACACACACACATATACATGCCGCACACGGTTGCAAAAATTGACAAAAGACAGCTCAGTCTGCATTTTCTGTTTCCTCCCGCAGTCACACACAAATACACACTTGTTATTTTGTGCTTTCTGGGCCACCAAGGGGAGAAAGACAGAGAGAGAGAGAGAGAGAGAGAGAGAGAGAGAGAGAGAGAGAGAGAGAGAGAAAGAGATAGAGAGAGAGATAGAGAGAGCGAGAGAGTGTGCAAGACAGAATTGAGAGTTGCTGGCTTGCTAAGTGTGAGTCATGGACAGGCGGACTGTCCTCAGGCCTCAGTACACCATCTGCACCCCCGCTGCCTGTGAGGCCTCGTCACACAGCTCAATGCTCCTAAGCAGCGGACACAAACTCACACACACATACAGACTCACACACACATACAGATAGAAAAATGTACAAAATTCACATTCCATTAGATCTGGGCTACATCTGGACCACATACTACATTTGAATGCGCGCGCGCGCACACGCACACACACGCACGCACGCACGCACGCACACACACCCCTGCAGGACATCTGGGATTGACCAACATTCCAGCAGGATTCATTATGGAAACCTGACACCAGCCAAACTGTGTGTGTGCTGTATCCGTCTGTCTGTGTGTATTTGTGTAAGCTTGTATGTCAATTCGTGAGTGTAAAGAATGAATGAGCATGAAAGTACTCATAACCCGAGAATCAATGGAGAGGATCTTTTTCATTAGAGTGGCGGTAAAAGCCGCTCCGGCATCGAGCCTCCCTCTATTTTGAGCCGTACAATATGACCAGCCACTGTGCTGTCAAGTAACACAAGATGAAACCTCAGTTAAGAAGTCTTTGTTTTGTTTTTTATTCAATCAGGTTATTAATGTTACACATCACCACAGATAGAAAACATTAGCCCATAAAAGAGGACTGCGGAATAATAATAGTATTCATAATATTAGGTAATATCAAGTATTTTTTACAGTCAAAATGGTGGAAAGTAGTACGATAATCACCAGCACTTAAAAATGCAGCATGTCTGTCTTTCAAAAGGTAACGGCACAGACTTGAAGCACAGAAGTAAAAAAAACACGATCATAAACACATGCAGCACAAACCGACGAGCAACATTATCTACCAGCTCCTCATCGGAGGAGCTCCACTACAAAATACAACTTGTTCCATTTACCTCGCCCCTTTTTAGCACAACTTTACAAAATCAGTTCATGACCCCTTTAGATGTTGTGGTGCCAACAATTTCATTTGTGTATTTGTGAGTCTGTATTCCTCGTTTAAATCTAAAATAAAGCACTTGTCATTTGACGGAATATCTTCAGATAGTTAGAAAAAACGTCGATGTATGAAATGATAGGTACCAGAAAACAACTTTATACAACGTAGTATAAATACACCTCCTTCCTCTCAACTTGTAAATGTTGTTGGAAGCGTATTTTTAAGTGCTGCAATATTTCAATTTGTTATAAACAATTCGATTCATTCAGTTAATCGCTTTGTCTAAAAATGTCTAGATGCAAACCTTTGAGTTGTAAGCTCTTTCTTGACCTACTGTGTGAAACAGCAGTTTGCAAAACGCTCTCGACTGGAGGTGTACTCACTCGCTTGTTCTGGACCTTTTCACTGCATTGCATAGACCTCATCAGCAGGTGTTGTTTGCCCATAGTTTGTCTGAACGTCCAGCAGACATCATCTCCAGATGAGCACTGTGTAAAAGTTACAGAGCGAGCAAGTGGACCTTTGTATATATTTATATTTTTATGGTTTTACTATCCCATCATGGTGTTGGTTGGCTGTTTAGTGGTATCACTTTCTAATGAGGCATACTTAAAAAAACGGGTAGACCTGAGACAGACTGGAAAGATCTCTCGTGACTCAGATTAACGGGTATAGATAATGCATGGATGGAAGACTAAAGCATTGTAAGACTGGGGTTGTATATATTCTAAACATTATTTAGTCTTCCTTTGGCGCTCCTGAGCTAGATAAAAATGCAGATGTCCGGGCCCCAAAAGACCTGGTTCTGTCTGAGTTTTCTGCTTGTTTGACCCTTTGAAAAAGGGACAAAAATGTCAAATGTCCGACTTTATTTTAAGTTTTCACAAACACCACCTTACTACCACTACTTTATGGAATTCATGGTTAATAACCCTCATTTATATAGAATTATACCTAAAGTTTGAGTTAAAAAAAGCAGAAATTATTAATTATTTTGACTAATAGTTTAGATTAGAGGAGCGTACAGATGAGAATGGTCAGGAATGAAAGCGATCAATTGTATTGGCAAAGAGCGTTGTATGGAATCCAATCCATTTTTTTGTGGTAATTTGGTTAAAAAGAAACCCATATTTCAGATATAGACATTTTTTAAAAGGGGTCAAATTTAACCCGAGGACAACAGGAGGTTTAAAGGAAGTTTTTACTCACCACTGCTTGCTCTTGGGGGGACTTGTTAAATATAGTGTGGTATAGACTTAGTCTATCTGTTATGTGTCCTGAGATAACTTCTGTTATGTTTTGACACTATAAATAAAATCAAATTGAATTAAATGTACAACAACAATAGATGTTTTACAACCTGACAACCCAAAAGTTGTTCTTAAGAATGATTTAGTACGGATACATAAACCCCTTATAAAATATGCAAAGTTAGAAAGTGGTACCAAAATCGTTGAAATGCTAACAGCTATAATCAGAGACTGCTAGCCCCCAAGCCACTTCTTCGCATCCAACCGGCACCCGCACTGCTGGCTGGGCAGCTTCCCATCAACATTCCCCATCACCACAGTCACCATTGTGTGCCAGAGGGCCAAATGTGAAGGGCGACGGAGGGAAGAGCTTGCTAGCGTGGTTTGATAAACAAACGTTAATCTCCTTAGAGCTGCTTCAGGCTCCGTGGCAGGTTTTGCAAACAGCAAAGACAGACTGGCTGCCTGGCTCGCTGTGATGCGCGGCCCAGCCACCCTCTTCACTTAAGGAACAATTCTCTTTCCATTCCAACGCCTCTCCTGTTTACAACAGTAATCCAGTCAGTAACGTCTGTATCGGGGTACCCAACTGTGCATGATCCTCCTCATGCCCGCTTCTTCTCCTCCTTCATCTCACACCCCTCAACCAGAAACAACGCTTCCTAAGCTGGCTCTCTCTGGTGGATACTGACAGATATGCTTGACGTCAAACATAAATTTCCCCAGATGGTTTGTGTATTCAGAGGGGTAAAAAGTATTTTTTGTGGTTTGTGGCTAATACCTAAAAGCTATAGTGCGTAGTTTTCGTTGTCCACTTGACAAATTCTAGGTGATGACACAAGCCTTCTGTCAACCCCCCCCTTCTCCACGCAGTTGCTAGTAGCCAAGGAGGACATGGACAATTAAATAAAACATGAACTCTTCAGAAGAGCTAATTATCTTCACTTGAGGTTCTGGGTGTGAACGTCACCGGGCAAAACCAATCTTCTAAACACAGCCATGCAGAGAAGTACAGAGAGAGCTGTGTGAAGCTGTCTTAATTAGCTTTGTATCAACTCATTTGGCAATGGCTTGAATGTAACGGACGTTCATTAAAATACAAAAAGTTATGCAATAAAGCTTTAACATTATTGCATTTCTTTATTCTTAGCTTCTGTGTGCTTTAAAGCACACGTTTTTTGACTGGTTACAACAGAAAAGTCTGTGTGTAATGTCTGGAAGCCTTAAAAGGCTGCGCTAGATGAAGGAGAGCTAGTATTGCCTGTAGTTGTTTTGTTTTCTCAGTCTTATCCCCCCTCTCAAGGGAAACTTGACGTAGCAAATCCCAGACCGTTCACTGTTATATCTCTCTTTCAGCTGCAGCCTCTTCCACTCCTTCTCTGAATGTGTCTTATAGAAACACGGAGGATGTGCATGCTGAAACTAACTTTAAATTCTTCACCCGGTTTTTTTTTTGTCTCCCCTGTCTTGTCTGCTCTTTTCCCAGTCAGAGATGTTGAGTCTGCGCTGTGGTAAGTATGTGCTAGCAGGAAAAAATCAGATGCCCTGCTGAGTGTGTGTGAGCTGCCAGACCTCCCCTTGGTCCTCCACCCCCGCTGCCTCTTCATTTCCAGTATTTTGACCCAAGCTGCTGCTCTGGTCTCAGAGTCTCTAAACCTTTTTGTCATTTTTCAAAAGTCATTAAACTCTATTCCCCTGCCACAAACTACTTTGTTTCACTGTCTCTCTCAGCCGAGTCTTTTGAAGTACAATCGTTGGTATGACAGTGGTGTCTTTACTATAACATGCGCTCATTCTGCATGGCCTTGTAGTAGTGCTCCTGCTCAGCGTGGCTGCGGGCGGAGACAGAGGGCCGACGAGGCAGGGTGGAGGACCGGGACAGCGCCTGGCTGTGGCCATCCATCAGTAAGTCGGGATGGGGAGGAGGAGGAAGCATGCTGGAGCAGGACGGGTGAGGAGGTGGAGGCATGGAGGATGAGTGGTGAGGCGGTGGGGGCAAAGGGGAAGAGGATGGATGTGGAGGCGGGGGCATTTGACAGGAGGATGGGTGAGGAGGCGGGGGCATTTGGGAGGACAACGGGAGGGGTGGTGGGGGCATCTGAGAGGACAGGTGAAGAGGGGGAGGCATGTGAGAGGAGGCAGGGTGAGGGAAAGGAGGAAGCATAGGAGAGGAGCTTGGGTGAGGAGGGGGGGGCAAGGGGGAAGGAGACGAGTGAGGAGGTGGTGGCGGTAGAGGGGATGACAGCTGAGGAGGGGGAGGCAGAGGGGAGGAGCAGGTGGGGAGGGGCGGGGGAGGCAGATCCGGTCCCCCTTCAACGCTGCCGATGGCCGAGGAGGAGCACAGCGAGTCCGTTTTCACTGGGAGTGTCCGGTAGTCCCGGTAGTGATTGACATTGTCCTGTCGCTGCAGCGCTACCCGGTGTTGGTCCCCTGCCGTGTCGGCGGCCATCATGTTCCCACTGATGGTGTTTCTCCACTCCCACGGCTTGCCGTTAGTGGCCGACACACGCACAACTGGGTGGTGAGGGGCGTGAGCGTCGATAGTGACAATGCTCCCACTACCGGCGTTGCTCCCTGGGTTGCTCCCAGTGCAGCTGTCACGATCTGATGGGATCCGGTAATAGGGCGACTCGGAGCAGTTGGACCCACCGCCGGAGGAGGATCCACCTTCTGACGCCTTGGTGGACGAAGAGACTCCGTGACCCTGCTGCTTGGACATGGCTATCACCTGGAGGACCGAAGAACATCTAGTCAGAATAGACATAGGATAAATGCTCATAACGTTACATAATAGCTTGTTTTGCAGCGGTCATGCTTGATACTGGACCAAAGTCAAAGATTGCTGCTCCCATTAGTCACTTAGACACAAAGACATAGGAAAATAGGTTTAAAAAAAAAACTAATTTACCCTGCACACAACTATAATAAGTGTCTGAACCCTTGTTAGAGTTTTTTACATCGGAAAGTAATCAGTGAAATTGCATTGACTCGTGTTGTTCTGTTTTGAGTTTAACATCAAAGTAAATCATCACACAGAGCGTCTGGCAGCTGGTAAATCTCTTCTCCTGCCTCAACTATATTTTTCAGTACTGGCCACATGCCACAAGAAATCAAAGAATAAATTATTACTGCTCAAAACGATGCAATTATTATGATTGGCAGGTATTCATTTTCTAATTTCTTCCTCACCTGAGTGACTCTTTGCTGGCTGGGCGGCAGGCTGGGCTGCGTGTTGGGCACACGGGGTGTCGACACAGCGATCGCCCCTGTTCCCGGCTCCTTCACCCCTCCCTCAGTGAGTGACAGCCACTTGGCGCGGGTCTTGGCACTCTTGGGGGAGACAGGCGGCGGCCGAGAGGCCTCCTCAGGGATGTGAACGAGCGGGGGTGCCACCACCATCCTGGCTCCTGTCGGTGTGGCGGAGCCCTTGTTGGCTTGCACCGTGGGATAAAGAGAGGAAGGCATCTCCTGCTCTCCTTCTCCGGCTGCTGCTCCTTCATCTCCTCCATCCCTCCCGTCCATTCCGTCCTCCTCATCCCGTGAGCTCTGGCTGCGGACCTCCAGCGAGCGCTGCTTCCACTCCGACACCAGCTGCCGGGACCTCTGGGGGTCGAAGGGCACATGGAAAGTCATGTGACGCTGCGTGGTGGGAAGCTCATCTGAGGGGGAGATGGGGCTGTTGCCGTTTGCGACTCTAGGCAAGGTGTTGCTAAAGGTTACCATGGTCTCCTTGCCCATTGGACCCCGGGTTGCCAAGAGCTCCACATCAGCACTGGCTCGTTTGAGGGAGGCAAGGGAAGCCTTTTCCCTCCTCACCTTACTGCGAGCCCCGGACCCTAGCCCTGCCCCCAGCTCCTCTCTGCTCTCAGACACCCTGGGAGTCTTCCTGTACAGGGAGTCATGACTCCTCTGGCTCAGCACCCTCAAGCCATCCTTCTGCTGAGCTGGGGTCAGTCTCTGTAAAGAGGGGGCATCTTCGTCTGATGCTTTGAAGTTTCCCACTGCGAACACGGCCTGACAAAGGGATGCAGAGAAGAAGGAGGGGAGGAGAAACAAATGAGTAGATAATAAGTACCCAGCATGCTAAACAAAGACTGAAGCGTGAAAATGTATTTTCTTCAATCTTTGGGAGAGAAAAAAAAAAAAGTATACTCTTATTAGTGGGGAGCAAGTGCATGAATAGGCATTTCTCCTCCTTCCTGTTTAGTCTAAGGTCAATATGAATCTCTCTCTTCCACTTCTCTCTTTCAGAATTCATCCTTTAATGACAGAAGGAAGTGCTCCCCTTATTAAAATGTAAAAGATGAGAGAGAAAGAGAGCGAAAGGAGGAGGGAAGCGTGGAAAACGGCAACAACAAGTTTTCTTTAAATCAAGTGTGAAATTGTCCCAGAGAATTCTTATCGGATTATTCATTCTCTCTCCCTTGCCTCCGTAATAGAAAAGGCTATAAATAGACCCCGCCAAAAAAAAAAAAAAAAAAAACTGCTAGAAGAGAGAAGTATGGAAGCCACACGGAGAGGAGAGGTGATTAAAAAAAGAAGCATTTGTTAGCACATGCTGTGATAGTGTTAGAATAATACAATAGGATGATTCAGTCACAGCAAAACAACTAAACCACTTAATTAAAGAAAACAAAATGTATTTGTGAGTATTTGGTTATTTCCACCACGCTGCATGCAGACTGTTAACTATTCCCTGGGGACAAAAACAAATCCCTAAATGCCTACAAACATGTGCTGGCGCTTATTTCACAAACTAAATCCGGAAATAGAAAATACATTTTGAGACAATTCCACTTGCTCAAATTTCTTTCAGCGAGTCCAATTAGCATAAGAGGTGTAATTATCACGAAATCAGCTAAATAGATTACGCCCTTGAACATATTTTGCACACAGTCTGATAAATCTTTGGCTTCTGTGCACTTTACTTAACTAACCAAGTAGATTCCAATGCCGGCTCCTATGACGTAACCCACGTAGACGTCTATTGGGTGACTGCGGTGCTGAGTTATCTGCGTCAGCCCGGCGAGACCCGCCGCCATGCAGTAAGCAAACACCAGCAAAGGCTTCAGCAGCTTGGTCGTGCTGCTGATGCTGGCATTCAAATACATCTGCGGTGAGAGAAGCACACATGAATATATAAAAGACAGACAGCCAGACAAACAGATACTAAGGTGCATATGTCATTAACCCTCATGTTGTCCTCGGGTCAAATTGACCCATTTTCCCATATCCGTGTTCTTTTTAATTACCCAAAATAAAATAAAATGGTTGACAGCCTCTTTAACAATGCGTGGAAGTCTGGGACAGTGCCTAAGGAGTGGAAGACCAGGGTGGTGGTTCCCCTCTTCTAAAAGGGGAACCAGAGGGGGTGTGCCTATTACAGGGGTATCACGCTTTTCAGCCTCCCTGGTAAAGTCTACTCCAAGGTGCTGGAAAGGAGGGTTCGGCCGATAGTCGAACCTCGGATAGAAGAGGAACAATGCGGATTCCGTCCTGGTCGTGGAACAACGGATCAGATCTTCATTCTCGCAAGGATCTTGGAGGGAGCCTGGAAGTATGCCCAACCAGTCTACATATGTTTTGTGGATCTGGAGAAGACGTATGACCGGGTCTCCCGGGAAACACTGTGGGAGGTGCTTGGGGAGTATGGGGTGAGGGGGTCCCTTCTCAGGGCCATCCAATCTCTGTATGGCCAAAGCGACAGCTGTGTACGGGTTCTTGGCAGTAAGTCGGACTCGTTCCAGGTGAGGGTTGGCCTCGCCAGGGCTGCGCTTTGTCACCAATCCTGTTTGTAATATTTATGGACAGGATATCAAGGCGTAGTCAGGGCGGGGAGGGGTTGCAGTTTGGTGGGCTTGGGATCTCATCGCTGCTTTTTGCAGATGATGGGATCCTGATTGCATCATCGGCCTGTGACCTTCAGCACTCACTGGATCGGTTCGCAGCTGAATCTGAAGCGGCTGGGATGAGGATCAGCACCTCTAAATCTGAGGCAATGGTTCTCAGCAGGAAACCGATGGAGTGCTTTCATCAGGTAGGGAGTAAGTCCTTACCCCAAGTGAAGGAGTTTAAGTACCTTGGGGTCTTGTTCGCGAATGAGGGGACCATGGAGCGTGAGATTGGTCGGAGAATCGGAGAAGCGGGTGCAGTATTCCATTCTGTTTATCGCAACGTTGTGATGAAAAGGGAGCTGAGCCAGAAGGCAAAGCTCTCGAAATATCGGGCAATTTTCGTTCCTACCCTCACCTATGGTCATGAAGGCTGGGTCATGACTAAAAGAACAAGACCCAGGGTACTAGCGGCCAAAATGGGTTTCCTCAATAGGGTGGCTGGCGTCTCCCTTAGAGATAGGGTGAGAAGCTCAGTCATCCGAGAGGATCTCGGAGTAGAGCCGCTGCTCCTTCACGTTGAAAGGAGCCAGTTGAGGTAGTTCGGGCATCTGGTGAGGATGCCTCCTGGGCGCCTCCCTAGGGAGCTGGTCCAGGCACGTCCAGCCGGGAGGAGGCCTTGGGGAAGAACCAGGACTAGGTGGAGATATTAAATCTCCAACCTGGCCTGGGAACGCCTCGGGATCCCCCTATAATTTGGATCAATTATAGAAACTCATGTGAAACGTTGTTGTTAAAGGAATAATTTGACATTTTGGAAAGACACTTGCCGAAAGTTGTAGGAAGATTGTTATCACTCTCATATCTGTCTTTTCCCTTGTTTCCAATGCAACTCCAAATATTTGAAGAATTCTCTTTAGGTGACATTATATTGAAAATGTACAACAAACTGTCTTATATTCTTTTGTTCCGTGGAAATGCTGTGCACGATACCATCTTAATGAGCTGTTTTAAGACGAAAAAATGTACACTACCTTTGTGGTTAACTGACTCATTAAGATGACTATTAATTGAAAGAAAAACAATGGGGGGAAGTAAGCAGGAGGGACACGGGAAGAGAATATATTCATATACTGTATTTATATCAAAATTCTGTGCATGCACACATTACATTTCAATTACATAAAGTGGAGGACAGCTGAGTGACAGACAAGCAAAAAGTATCCATTTTAACAAGCTTGTCCATGTAGTAGTGAGCATAAAAATTCAACTTTTCTTGAAGCAAGAATATGTCAGAAGGGTGACATTTCAGTTCTTTTCAATGCCATACCATTTTTTGTCTACTTTGTCAAATGATCTGCTATATTTGTCAAATTTCAGAAAATGGAATTTCATTGTAAAGGTTTTTTGAGACTGAACACAAGAAATACATGTCTTAATGTGGTGGTAGAACAATAACGTAGAGAAAGGATCCGTCAACAGCGGTAATGAGCTGCTTCTCAACGTTGCAGAGATTAGACAACATGTAACATGTAACTCTAGCAACCAAAACAGCTGTTTTGTCCTCCTCTCCTGCCTTTTCTCTCTCATCAGAAACCAGTCTGGTGAGTTTTAATGAGCACACTTTGGGTTTAGTGAGGCAGCAGTAGTATGGCCAGTAGCTTAAATAGTTATTGGTGGAGGGCGTTTGTGTGTGTGTGTGTGTGTGTGTGTGTGTGTGTGTGTGTGTGTGTGTGTGTGTGTGTATATGGGGGGGGTTGTGTTACCTCATGAGAAAGTGACAGTGCTGCTTTTCCGTACAGTTCACATGCTGCTGCTGTCAGCACCAAATTACAGAATGACAAAAATATCCTACCAATATGCATTAGGATGTACCAGCCAACAGAAATCTGACCTAAAAAGACAGTTGCTGTTATTTTTTGCCATGCCAATTTGGTTGGCTCTTTTGACCTGAGGGTACTGTTCTGGAAATCTCTCAGTGAGTAAACAGCACAACGCAATTGTGATTTATGTATGAAGTGACAGGGATTTCATTCCAGCTAAAAAAAAAAAAAAAATCCTCTGATATGCAAGAACTAATCTGATGTTGCCAGCAGCAACGGTCGTTAATAGAGGAACATCTGGATAGTGATCAAGTGCACAAACTCATGAAAATGTAAGAAAGACATTTCAAAAGATAAAGAAGTGCAAAAGCATGGCGCTAATATTAGCGTTTCACAGTTCTCAATTTTTACGAATGTGCAAAATAAAACAGAGTTAACTATTTCAAAGTGACAGTTTATGGACTGCTCCCAAGTGAGATGCACCCACTAAACCCTAAACACATACACAACCACATGCAAGCATACAGTGCATGAAAGAAATACATCCTACTCAATATACACAAACATAGAAGGCAGGTATGACACAGAAATGCTTACGGAGATATAGACAGCAGCGAAGCCAGAGAGCGTTGCATGCTGGGATGGGAATGTTTTCCTAGGGGGGAGAAAGGGAAAGAGTTAAGTGTGAAACCGGCAAGGCAGAGACACAAAGGGACATTTATGTGTTCACAAAAAATTTTTTTATTACCTCTTAAATAAACCTGAATTAATTGTAATAAATTGTGATGTTGTAGTTGTATTTGACATTAAAAACCTGTGTGTTTGTCAAACTGAGTGTGCGTCCTTGGGTGTGAGCATTAATAAACACACACAGAATACCATGGGGCGTTAGTGGGAACATTAGGGGAGAGTGAATGAGTTGAGGTCAAAGCTGCTAATTAAGAGTTTAGAAAACTGAATCATGAATCTCATTAGATTTGGGCACTGTTTGTGTGAGTGTGCTTATCATGGTGTAAACCTTCTCCCACTTGTTCATGGCTGAACCTGTGTGTGTGTGTGTGTGTGTGTGTGTGTGTGTTTGTGTGTGTGTTTGTGTGTGTGTTTGTGTGTGTGTGTGTGCTGGTCCTTTTTTTTTTTCAAAGGTCTGTTTGAGGGTCTAGGCTTGGGTTTTAGGATTCAGGCTAGAATTTCATTTAGGTCACATTTATGCAAATTTTTGCAGTTAGGCATTTAGCGTTGATTGTTAAAGCAATAATTCAACATTTTGGGAAATAATGGAGTATTTGCTATGCCAAGAGTTAGATGAAAAGATTAATACCACTCTCTTCTCATCCAACTCTACACCATGAAAGCAAGTGAGCATATTATCCAAACTGTTGAACTAATTCTTTGAGGATTGTTTTAGGAGCTAGGGGATGCATTATGTAAATATGAGTCCTAACAAACGTGTGTGTGTTTGTACTATTACGATAATCCCTATATTGGCTCTTGTCTGTTTGTATGCACTTGTGCCTGTCTATTAACGCTGTAGCTGCTTTGTCTCACCTCCATCTGTTGGTTACACTCTGTGCTGTTAAAGAGTATCCTCAGAAGTCAAACTTAGCAACAACACCTGCAAGTGAGATCTTACAGCCAGGAACACTGAGAATTTGTCAGGGCACTGTAAGTCTTGTGTGCAAATGCACACTTAACTTTACTAAGCAGCATTTCATTGATGAGCACTATTGTATTATTTCTGAAATCCAAACGAAACAACAATTTCACTCCTTCTCTATTGTAATCTCCTGTAATCCTCTTTAAATGCATGTATATAATACAGTCGTCCCCCAGAGACTGCTGATTAGTTTTACTCGGGGCAGAATTGAAAGCATTTTAACATATTGCTGTACTGGGTGGAATTCTAGCCGCACTGCTGCGGACAAAAAAAGACCTGCGGAGGGTTGGGAAAATGGCTGAGAGGATTGTCGGTTCCCCCCTGCCAAATCCGTGCGACATCCATTTAAGCCGTCTCCCCACACAAACCGTTAGCATCCAGCATAACCCCTCGCACCCCGGAAACCTCTTCACAAACCCTCCCCTCGGGAAGATTGAGAACCCTAGGAGCACGCACCAACAAGCTTCGGCCCTCAGCCTTTTCTCCTGAGCTGTACACAGGCTGCAGAGACCAACCACCATCGCCACCACCCAGTGTCCACCCCCCTCCCGCAGATACCCCGGGCCTGCAATAACGGACTCTGTGCAATAATGTCTGTGCAATAACTTTTGTATTCACTGCTACCTATTTCTATTTGAATATTCAAGCATTTATTTATACCATAGGTAATATGTGTATTATGAGTGAGGTGTGTGGGTGTGGGGTGTGTGCATATACTAAATATTTTAGATTGTATTTTAATGCTGCAAACTGGATTGCTCCAAATACGTTTTGTTTTAGAGTATAGTACAGTAGGCACTCCTGTGAGATAGGGCTGAGTAGCAATATTCAGTATACTAAGCAACTACCGTAAATCCTTTTATTAGCGTAATGTATTCTGTAGCAAAGGGATCTAACATTGCTATATTAATATCTAATGGCATTGGAGCAGCCTGCTAGGAAAATAAGAAGCGTACATTAATATCCTGTAATAAATGCACTGCATAATGGTTATGTTTTCATACTGTATGTTTCATATATTTTTGTATGAGTGGATGCAGATTTTGAATTCAGGCAGACAGAGGCTTTCTGTGTGTCCATGCTGTTCTAAAGCTCTCTTCATGCATCGATGTGGCTTACCTCGCTGACATGATGGCATACTGGTCTTTGCCCATGCAGATGTCCCGTGTGATGTAGGCGTTGTTGTCACATGAGACTCCCGGGGCCGTGTAATTGGGCTGGCAGACGGTGAGGAAGAAAGGGGCGTGGTAACCAGTTGCTAACTGGATGACATCTGTTACCAGGGCTGTTGCCAGGAGACCGAATACATGAACACCTGTGGGAGAGAGGTAAGAGACAGAGATAGTTGGTTAACAAAACGCCCCTGGTGTTTTCTTCTCTGGGATACGAGCTGTTCACTTATGATTACCTGCAGGTGGGGATATAAAAAAATAAATAAAAAATGACACTGAATTTGCTCCAACAACCAAAAGTGACACCTCAAGCCTTCAGTTTGATACCGTTTAAAGCTTTACTGCAGACAGTGAAATTCAGCAAGGTGAATTAATTAGTCTTTTCACTTCAAAGCTCAACGCCTGCCTCGAGATATTTCTCATGGAGCATTATATCAAGTCTTTTTCTTTTCAAGTCATATAATTAGCTTATTTCCCTACTCTAAAACGTGGAATCAAGTTGGAGGCTCAGCTGGTAAGTGAAGCAGTTTGTCTGAACCAAAACTGATTTCCATCTTAAAAAAACAACAGCATTTTGCTCTTTACTGTTAGCGGGCAGTTAATCACAATGTTGACTCTGTTGTTAGCCTAAAGGACTACAGACAGGGGCGTTGGACATGTCTCCATCTGACTACAGGTGGAGACTTGTTAATCGCCCACTGACCTTACTTTAAAGGACTAGTCCTCTGTATCGATGCATCAGAAATCACTTCAGTGAGGTGCTGCTTTTAGATCATATAATTTAGATTTATAACATTTATGCAAAATAAGGCTTTTTTGCAAATCATGTCAACCAATAGCCATATGTCAAAGGTTCCCTGAGCAAAGACTTCAACCTTATAAGTGTTCACTAATCGTTAGATGCTGTAGAAAGTTACTAACCTTAACTACCATTTTTGAGCTAGTGATAACTCATAAAATTTGAGAAATTAAAAAAAATGCATTATAAGCATACGGGTAAACTGACTACTATGAATATGTTACACCCCATTCTGTAAAAAACACTCTGAACAAAGTCTCTATCATTATTTTTAATTGGAATCATAAATGTGTATCCAATTGTTACACTGTTTTCCTTCCTGAAGATTTATCTGCGTAAACCTACCTTTACTATTATTTTTAACGACGACCTGTCACATTCACACAGTTACACATTCATATCTGGAAGCGGCCCAGTACAACCATGGTCTGATCTGCTGGCCACTGAGCCGCTCCACTGGAGTGGTCGTGGTCGTGGTTAAAGGCCTTGCTCAAGGGCACCTTAATGGTGGTAATGAGGGAGGGACAAGCGCTGTACTTTTACGTTCTGCCCCCCTATTTTATCCTACCGGTCTGGGGATTGAATTGGCAACCTCCCGATTCTTGTGTGTCTCATTAAACCTTTAGATAGATAGGTCTGCTTTGTGTTGCTTTCAAAATCAACTCACAGAGGTCAAGCCAGTAGATGATCGGATGCGAACCACAAAACAACAGCGATCGGATTGTTTCACGACACTGAGAAAAACTGGCAAATTGGATCGTGTCCAGACATGAGTCAGAACATTTCTGCTACTATAGTGTCCCACTTCCATAGTTCCCAATTAACTTAAATACATTGAATAAGGAATCGTTTGGTGCTTGTTTTAGATCAGTTTTAAATGCCTCTTCATCACTAACAGAATAAGCATCGTGAAAAAAATAATGTTGTTTGACAAACAGTGCGGTTAATGAGTCCCTCTTAAAGATGGCCCCTGAGGCAAGCTTCATTACAACTATTGCTTTGTCCATAGCAACGGCCAGGTATGCTCCAAAACTCCCTCCAAAAAGCCCCAAAAGGATTGGTAGTTGGACATACCGACAAAGCGCACGGTTCTGCGTAGGAAGGAGTTGAAACTGCAGCCTCCAGCATTGATGCTACTCTCCGACTTGGGACATGTCTTCAGTTTGGACTGCAAACAGTACATCAGGCCCTCCCCCATCATAATCTACCGACAGAGAGAGAGCAGTGGGTGAAGTCTGTGGAAACTTACTACATTTATACTTCTTTACATTGTATAGTGCAAAAGGTAAAGCGCTGACACCCAAACAAACCAAGAAAAAGACAGAGGAGAAAAAAAAGAGAGGAAAAAGGGTTACACTGCTTTTAATGTCAAATCTCTTTATGTGATTGTCACGTACAGTGAGAGAGAGAGAGATCTACGGAGGGAGAATGGAGGCAAGGTGCTATTGAATAGCGATCACTACCAATCTCAGTGATAGATGAATGTTGGAGAGCTCTGCTCATTTCCATGCTGCTGATGGATTAGCAGTGTGTGTGTCTTTGTATTGATTTTTTTTTTTTGGGGGGGGTGGGGTGTATGTTTATCAATGTGTGTTCCATTGATTCAGCAGATATATTTGCTTTGTGACTGTTTGGAGGAGCTGCTTTATGTTTGCATATTTCTGTGCCTTATGTATTTGTCTGTACACAAGCGGGTCTGTGTGATGTGTGTGTGTGTATGTGTGTGTGTGTTTGTGTGGATTTCACAAACAAAACCCCAAACCCCAGGACACATTAGATCCCTAAGCCTCTGAGACAAGATTTATCCTTCTGACTACGATAAGGGAAGTTTTGTTCTTATAAAGCTTCACCAGTAAACATTTTTACATTGTGTATCAAATGACAACTCCACAGGGAATTGTTACACAACATTTTTTTTTTTTCTGCTTTAGGTAATACAAACAGCAAATTCTGCATTCATCTGTTCAGTTTCCAGGTGAAAAAAAAGATCTGGTAAACAAAATGTACACTAACTTCCCAGCAACAAAGTGGAATATTAGTGCCGACCTAGTGAACAAAGTGAAACACAGAGCAAACTAAAGAACAAGATATTTTTCTAAGGAGTTGGTAGAGACCAAAACAGAGGTAAAAAGAGAGCGGATATTGAACTTTCATTCATCAGGTTTAAATTATTCTGTATGGAACTGAAGATAAAGCTCAGGATGCCTTCCTTTTGTCTTTAAGTGGCATTAGAGCTAAGCTCAGGGAGTTTAGCCTACCTGTAGCTTGGTTTGTGTTTATCTCTGTAGAACCAAGAAGCCTTTCCTTTTGAGAAATATACACAGTCTCCAGTGTTGACCCACATTTACATACAAAAGTATAAATGGCATTCTAGATGTAACTGCTGTGTTTAAAATATGCTGTGTGTGCATTTAAACGGGACATTTATTAGTTTGATGTGATCCTATTTTTCTGATAATAGAAACGTTTCTTAATACATGTATTGTTACGTAAGAATCCATTAGATTAACTATCCATCTTTGAGGAAACATTAGAGCATATTTATCTACTTTTGAGGAATTTGGTATTTGATTCCATGGAAGTCCATGAATGGACCTAAACCAGTTTAGCAGGGGATGTTAGACTAGCTTGTGATTGACTTACGGACGCTGCAGGACCAGCAAAGGCCAAACTCAGCAGCATTAGCAGAGGGATGAGCTCATCCCCCGTCTCCACGTACGGCATGGAGAGGTCACGGTCATGGCAACGAAAGCCCACCATCGCCGGGGACAACACATCTGTCAGCTCCAGAAAGTACAGGGACACCAAGGAGGACAGGACGATTGGGAGCTAGACAGTCACACACATGTGTGTGCGCACACACAGACACACACACGCGCATGCACGCACACACACACACACACACACACACACACACAGGGCACACAAGGACAAAGCAAAGAGTGAAAAGTATTTCATATTTGGGTTTTATTCATCCAATGTTTTATCTCTGCTTTTATCACAACAACTGGCACACACCTTCAAACAGACACACACACACAGACACACACACACACACACACACAAGATGAATCATAATATTAGATTGTGAAAAACATCAAAGTCTGCTTTCAGTAGGGGTTAGATGCACGACACAAAATCAACAAAAAACTCACTGCTAGTATGACTAGATACAGCAGAAAGAGTGATTCAGCTTGTGGTCGATTCACTAGACGTCATGATGACAAAGCATTGCTATATTAAAAAATGGTGATTCATCATTACATACCTCTACAAAATAAAAGCATGGCAGCAGCGTCATGCTGTCTTTGGGTGGTTTCTTCTTGGCTTTGTTTTTGGGAGACGTCATCTTGGGGTGGGACCAGTCACAGCCTGTTGGGATGACAAAGAAATGTCAGAGAGGAGGCTTAGGAACACTTTAGTGGATTTTCACCATCTATTTTGGATCCGGCACCGTCAGACACCGCCTACCAAGAGCCAGGGTCTGGACGAGGTTTCCCCCTAAAAGGAAGTTTTCCTCACCACCCGAGGTATCCCCAAAAAGTGAGTTATTCCTCACCACTGTCACACTAAATAATTGCTCTTGAGGGAAATACTGGAATTGTTGGGTCTTTGTAAATTATAGAGCGTGGTCTTTAAAGTGTCTTGACATAACTCTTGTTGTGATTTGATACTATTATATACTATATTTCTGAAAGCATCTAAAAAAAGTTCTAACTTCTGTCAGGCTTGGACTGGATCTGATGAACACACATTGGTTCAGAAAGGTTTCAAAGGTGGGTTAAGCCCGTAAGTTTATGTTTTATAGTGCACACATTAAAATGCATTAGTTTAAAGAATGAGACCTCTTGTGTAATGTATGTAACGTATTCTGAGCAATTTTGTCAAAGTGTTGTTTGCCAATGAGGTGCATTATTAGTTTTAGAACACCCAGCACACAGACGACCAACAAACACACACATGGTTATTAAGGTGATAAAAAAACTATGGGAAAATCTACAAACAGAAATATCAATTTCAAAATGAATGTCCAAATGGTTTTTACACACTAAATGCATCTTCCTCACAAACTTATAAACACACACACACACGCCATCAGTAACCTGCAGGCGACCAAAAAGGCCTGAGAGAGAAGTATTAGCCAAGGGCACGAATGGAAAACTAAACAGTGTTAAATATTCACAGCTCTCCCCAAAGCTCCCTATATTTCTCCTTTCTGCCTGTTATTCTTCTATCTCTACATCTGTGCTCTACCCATTTCCTTACTCCTCGCTCCCTCAATCGCACCCTCTTTACCTCTTTACGTCCCATTCTACTTGTCAGCTTCCCAATCACCTTCCATATATCCCTTCCTCTTTCCTGCCAATCTGCCTTTACTTAAGGCTCTTCTCTTGAATTCTCCTTTTCCTTCTATAATTCTTCTTTCTACCAACATCCACGGCTGTCCTGATATCTAGGTTTGCTTTGGTTTGGTCAGCATTGACTATATAATATAAATTACATACTAATGAATGTGAGGATCAGTTGTGTCACTGGGTACTGAAACCGGGTGCACCTTGTAGCACAGACCTGCTGAACCAGCTAAAATGAATTACACTATTTAGAATGGGTTTCAGTGGAGAGTGTTTGTGTCCCATTATTGTGTAAAGGACATTTTCTACTCGCAATTTCCCCCTTCTTTGCAGACAAATTGACAAATGAAAGGCAGATTGAATATGAGCACAAAATCAGCTGATCTGACGCTTCGATTCCAAAAATACTTTGCTTAAAGAAACTTGTTTTGCGTGAACTCTGTCTCGTCATTTCTACCTCTTTCTGCATACTTCTTCTTATGTCTATGTCTCTCCATATAATTGTTGTGTGATCTGTTTGCTTTTCTTTGCTTATTTCTCTCTCAATGGCATTTTCTTTGCCTTTCTCTCTCTCTCCACTGTTTATCTTTTCACAGCATATGTGTCTACCAATCCCTTTCTCTGCTTTTTCAACCTTCCTACATCTTCTCTTGTCATCTGTCCTTCCGTCTTAACACCTCTCTCTCTCAAACCTTCTTTCTTTTCCTTCATCCTCGGTCTCTATCTCTCTCTCCCCAATATAAGAGGGCCTAACCCTGAGGCGCTGTACGACACAGAGTATCAAAGACTTCTCAGTCTAATTTACATGACCGCTGGAAATGAAGAGGAGAGGAAAGGAAAGGAAAGCAGAATAGAGAAAAGGAGAATAGGAGACAACTGGGAACAAGATAAGCGGAGATCAAAGACACAAAGATGAGGAATGATTTTTTTTAAAGCGGGAGTTTAGCTCCAGTTTGTATATACAGTATGTATATGGCTGGTAGTGCTGGTGGGGGAGAGGGAGGGGGGGAGGATCTGAGACAGAGAAGACATTGGGATGGGTGGATTTCAGTGTAGCCAAAAGCAGCTTAGAAAGACGCTGGGTCCTGGGTCTCACTCTCCCAGCCGCTTGGTCTCTCAGTGACCTACTCCAGTCACCACTTAAACCTCATCACACAACACACACACACACACACACACACACACACACACACACACACACACACACACACACACACACACACACACACACACACACTTACTCTTTACTGAAGTACGCTAGTAAGAGGCCAGCTTATCTATCACACCAGCATTTGTCCTCTGGGCACAATGTGTGATGGCAAAATGTGTGTGCTGTGTGCTTGCATGGTAGTGTTTGTATGTATGTATTGTTTAAGCAATGTACAATATATCTGTATATCTGTGTATGTGTGTGTGTGTGAGAGAGAGAGAGGTGGATAGAAACAGTCTGTCAGACAGTGAGAAAAGCTACAAGACTCAGTGACACCAGACACAAGAAAAGATACAAGACTCAGGGACCACCAACACGGGCGTAGGGGTGGAGGTGTTAGAGACAGACTAGTATAGACCAGGAGTATTGTATGGTATTGCAAAGTACAATGTGGTGCAATGTGTTTTTTGCACGCCAGGCTAGTTGTTGAGCAGCGTCACTGATAATGGATGATGGTGAGAGAGTGTCGTATAGTTTGAACCATTTGTACATATAGCTACAAAAAGCAGTGCACTGAAAGTGTATTCCACGTGTTTATTGCTGCATGCACTACATTCACTGAAGCAGTATAAGAGGGCTGTGGTCTGCGTAGGGTGGAGTGTGGGGTGCCACGCAATCTCATGGACGGGGTGGTATGATATTGTACGAAAACTTAGGCATAACAATACAAATGATATCCTACGAAACTACGGCGACCCCCGGGCTAGTCACGTAACAACCTGTCACATGACAGTTACATTTAGCATTCTTTACAAATAAATTTAGCTGAGAAAATGTTACCGGGTACAGGGCGCCGTGAGGATCCTGGCCAATTCAGCGGCCGGATCGTCATGCAAGGCTACAGTTAAATTTAGGCACTAAAACAACTAATTAATATTAAGAAAAATGTACACCACATGAAAACACCGGTCCCCTTAAAGGAACATGCCCCCATTTGTTGAAATAGGGCTCATCACACTCTCCCCTAGCTGTAGATAGGTGGGCCAACGCGCATGCATTGTTTCACTCAGGTGCAATACCAGCAGCGCCGCTGCTAGTTAGCTTAGCGTAGTGAATGGAATCCTAGGTTTCCGGTTAGCATGTTGTTAGTCAACAAAAAAATAACATAATTACTTTGTGTGACCTGTGTAGTCACAACAAGTACAAATAGCAATGCAGATTAAGACTAGACGATAACTAGCGGCGGAGCTGCAAACTAAAACAATGCATGCACTGAGACAAAAAAGGGTTGGACTTGTGTCTTGTGTTTTCCGAGGGACACAAACTCGGCTCCCCCGCTTAAAGCTTTTGAGCCACCCATCCAACCATCCACCCCGCAAGCTGTTCTCATTAACCATTCGTACGTAGTACATCAGTACGCTGCAATAGACAGATGGTTGACCAAAGAAACAGATATCTAGTGTCTCAGTAAGGTGTTGGGCTCCCAGAAAAAGCTTCAACGCTACTTAGCATTGATTCTCCAAGTGTCTGGAAGACTACTGGAGGGATAGACACTACTCTTCCAAAAATAAATCCCAAATTTGATGTTTTTGTGATAGTGTTGAAGAATACTGACAAACGTGCCAGTCCAAAATCTACCATGGGGGTTATAGAGGAGTATTATTATATGGTATCCTTAAAAGTAGTAGAATACATTTAAGCACTGTACTGCATGACATAGAGTTGAAACTTTCAGACAATTAATCAATTAGTCGATAGTTGCAGATACATTTTCTGCCTATTTAAGTCATGTACATGCAAAAACATCACCTAGTTTTAGGTTCTCAGGTGTGAGGATGGGTTAATTTTTGTTTTAAAAACAAACTGAACAGTTAATTAATCAAGTACATTATTGGCAGATTCATTCATTTTCAAAATAATTGTGAGTTGCAGCCTTAGCATGGAGCATTATAGTCGAGTGTTTGGACTTAAAGGGGCTATGAAATGGTTTGAAGAGAGCGGAAAACATATCGATCACATCCATTACATACATTTATTACGCTCATTATGTCTTTTGATAAACAAGGAAAACCTTTCTTTGGCTAAGCGGTTCAATTTCAAATAGAGTGTTCTTCACAATGTATGTTTTTGATTTTTGTTTAAGAAACATCCAGGGAAAAGATTTCATCACGTTAGTATGAATCTGAATTTTGTCAAACTGGGACAAAAAAAGCTCCCAAATGTTTGCTATGAGAAATGTTTTGGTTGATTCCACAGAGGTCTGCTTCTGCAAATATGTCTGTATAGTATGTTTACCCTATAGTCTATCAGTAAAGGTACTTTTATTATTATTCACATGCATTAACCCATCCCTCAAGAGAGCAGTGGGGGCAGCCAATCACAGTGCCCAAGCCTTGATCAAGGACACTCACAGGAGAACCTAGAAAATGCTTTTTGATGGTGGGGGGGAAACCGGAGAACATACAAATTCCACACAGATTGGCCCAGAATGACCTGGATTCGAACATCACAACCTTCTTGCTGTGATGCCACCATGCTACCCTTTTTTTTATCATTTTCTACTTTCTTTGAAAGTATAGCATAGCATAGCACTAACATAGATCCATGGTGTCTCCCGGCATGCCATATCATATCATACCATACACATATTCACATCAGAATGCACAGTTTAAAGTCTAAAGTCTGTTCTCATAATGACCTATGGCCAATAAGCATGAACTTCATGATGAATTAATGAGGTGACCATAATGTGTAGCAGTACAGTTTATCCATTTTCCATCCACCATGCAGCTACTCATCCATCAAGAAAGTTAAAGCTATATAGCTGCAAAGCCATGTCGACTGCAGGGGCCTTAACAGCCAGAGACATAAAGGGCCATATGCTCGACCTACTGTGGAGAAGGCTTTAAACAACTCTCTCTCCTACCTTTACATTAAAAAAAAAAAACATGGGTTTAAGCTGGTATCAACCCCACTAATATAAATTGAATAAGCATGAACATGCAACCATCATAACCGTTGTTTATAAAAAAAATCATTATGATGGTTGGAGTGATGTTTTCCTGAAAATGCATTTAGTTTGTGATTGCTGTTTTCTCCTGGTGGTCAGATTAGATTTTTAGAAGCAATCACAATGCCGTTTAAGCTATTGATAACATCACTGTTACTCCAACACAAGCAGAAATCAGCAGATTGCGTATGAGATCATGAATTATGAACGTGAAAACCATGTGCTGATTTCCTCCATGCTCGCCTCTCAGCTTGTGTCAGGAGGAGCTTTTGGTTGCCGGGGGATGCATGCGGGGGAAGAGAGCCACAATGCAACAGGACAGCAGGAGCACTCACCGCTGTCCCGGGGGCTCCGTGAATTCACCGAGTCCCGTCGCCCCCTTCCCCCCCGGCGTGGTCGTGTGTGCTGCTCCAGTTTCGCGGTGCACCGTGTCTTTAATCCATCTCCAGCGACTCCCAAGTCACCCCGAAATCCAAAACCCTCCACTGATATTTAGAGAGCACTCCGGTGTGAGGCTATTCTGGGATCACTAAAGGAGACTGGGAGAAGGAGGTTGGATGGGAGCAAGTGGGGAGACATACGGAGGAGGAGCACGGATGGCGAGAGAGAGAGAGGGAGAGAGGAGAGGGATGGTTGCTGATGGTGGAAAGTCAAATTTGCGGCACTTGCTGGCAACGCGTTCCTCCTTTCTATTTCCTGGCTTTGGATGAGTGAGAAATTCACGTGCGTCCAGCCGGTTTCTCCCCTTTACTCGCACCTGCAAGTTTTCTTATTTCCCATAGAACGTATAACACGGATACATTTGATATTCCAAAAATAGCTTATTTTCTATGCAAGGCATCCGTCACACGGTTTTCGGGCGCACGTACACACACACACACACACACACACACACACACAAAGGCATAGGGGGCGAGCAGGGCTGGGAAGGAGGATGATGAGGAGGAGGGGTACAGGGGGAGGAGAGAGTGCGGGGAGTGCGCTTATGGTGGGGGGAGGAGACAGCCTGGTCCACACATACACACTTCTCTCCTCCTTTCCATGCTGAATTCCTGTTTCGGGGCTACCGCCGTGAGGCGACCGAGACAAAGGGGAACATTTTGGAATATGTGTGTGCACGTGTGGAGTATGTACGCCGCCTGCGCATGTGTGCGTAAAAGCGAAGGGAGCGGTTTAAAAGATAACCTCTCAATTATAAGCAGGAGCCAATTTCATTGTTATTATGCTATAGGCTCAGCACCAGATAGGATATGCCTCGTGCAAATGCCATCAGATTCGTTTCTTGAACCTCAACTTCTTTTTCCTTCCCAAGAATGATGGCTGTCTCGGCCTTTGTTTACTCTAGAGGGGTGTGGCAGGCGTTTGACCACTGTGGTGCATTTGGATTGTGCCCGGAGGAACCGCTACGGAGCCCTGGACACGCGCACGCACCCTTTAAAACCCCAAATTCACATTACGAAACATTAACAGACACCTCCTGGTTTCACTGACTCATCATAATGACTTTGCGGTACTTAACATGAAACACGTGCACTTGTGCGTGCACGTGTTGCATTTGGAGCACATGTACACTTCTGTGGTTGCTGAAGATGTTCTCTGTAAGAGATCCATATATTTTTCTCCCACGGTTATTAATTCTTAATAAGGGCTTAAAACTGAACTTTAACATCCATTTAACACTCCTGTCTTTTCCTCTCTACATTTTCTTTTTCATCACTCATGTCAAGTAGCCTATTGTTATAATTGGTTGTTGTGACACATTCAGGGACACTTGCAGCAGTTATCTGTGCAGACTAAATTGAGAGGGTGCAAAGCAGGAGGAAGCTGCCTGCTGACCAGCCTCAAATGGTTTTAAACTCATTCATATATTTGCACACACAGGAGCACCCACACCCCCACCTTCCCTCTCCTCTTTCTCAATCCCTGTCATTTGGCTCCGTGTCTCTGCTCCATGCTAGATGAATGGGGGGCGCCCCATTTAGTGTTGATCCTGTCTCCGGTTGCCAGGGAGTTTCTCTGGTTCTCATCGGGTACTCCCTCGTTTCTGACTCCCTCCCCTGATCCCCCTCCTCATTCCCAGCCCAGAGCCCCCACCCAGACAACATCACGCACACACCGCCACCAACACCCTACCCAAGGGTTGGTCCCAGCTGGCAGGAGCTAATAAACTCATCACTCACAGTGCCTGGCTCCTATTTACCTACCACACAAAGCAATATAGAGAGGGAGGGAGAGAGACATGTGAGGTGGATGAACACTGTTCTCTGCTTCCCACAGACTACTCAACATGGTTCATTTGGTCCCAGTAACAGTACCTCTGAGATGCAAAAAGCTCCACAATTGTATTTTCTTTAATACAGAATCAGTGCATTATCAGCACTCTTTACCATTAACCGCAGTTGCATGGCAATTGATTGCCGGAGGGATGTACATTGGGGATTCTTAAGTTTGATTAAAATTCTTCTTGACTGCTGTTCACACATGTGACCCAATTACGGAGTCTGAACAAAAGGCCGACCACATTCAGACACCCACACATAGAAACACAGAGTCAATGCAGACTTCCAGGCTGAGGCAGTGGAAGGCACACACTTCACATGTGTGTTGCGTGAAAGCATCTGGGTAGATTTCTGCATGTCAACACATTCACCCATCCATCTATGAAAGCCCACACAATTCTGCGATTGGATTCTGATTGATTTTTTTCTTTCAACAACCCATTCAGTGCACCCCCATCACCTGACAAAACGACCGTATATTTTATTACAACACGGATAATCCAACCATGTGTGAGTGCAGGGAACACGCACTTGATTGGCTTTATCATCGTGAGATTATCTTCACTTTATACAGTCTGGTCAATGCACCGACACTAAATCATCAGCATGCCTGTGTCTCGCTCTCTCTCAATGAACAATAGTACATGGTATTTTAAAAAGAGTATTAATCTTGCTTTGACTATGTGGTTAAGAAAACATTTAAACTGCAATATGAAATACAACACTATAGATCAATACAGATGAAATGTGTAACAATGATTTGTTCTGCCATGTTATCTAGGCCACCGCCTCATGGGGTGACTGACTAGCAAATATACTAGTCACCACACACACACACACACACACACACACACACACACACACACACACACACACACACACACACACACACACACA
>NC_048426.1:7957045-8011683 GCF_013103735.1 Etheostoma cragini
TATATATATATATATATATATATATATATATATATATATATATATATATATGTGTGTGTAATAATATACATTTGTAAGACTGACTACTAATTAATTGAGAGCTTAAAAAGAATTAAAATTGTATCACTTTTATGACAAAATAAACAAACCTAACCATCCATGAGTCGCACAAAGACTAATTGCTTAAGTGCTCCATGGTAACACATTGTTATAGTGGGTGTAGATTTACTCATTCAAGAATAATTAACACAGCTGATGTATTCTGGATTGTGTTGCACAGTGCATTTCACTGTGCAACACTATTTGTCTGTAGATGTAGTTGACTATAGTCCTATTTTGAAAAGAAAGGTTGATGTTTTTATTTCTTTTTACCTACAATTGTGAGGTATAATCACAAGTTTTTAAAGTTGAGTTAACTTGGGAGCTGCTACAACTTCTCATCTTCCTCACTAGAGGTAATGCTATACCTTTATCGTGCAACATGCTGATACTAAAGCATTAGTGCGGAGCGGAGACTTTGCCCTTTGAAAGCTGCATTACGCACGTTCTTGAGCTAGTAAACAGATCGCTCACACACTACTAAGTCCGTACTTGTTTTTCTGCTGGAGACCCAAGCGGTGCGTTTCTGCAATACTTTTGTGGGACCAGACTAACGAACGGCTGTGCCTAAAAAATGCAGATCTTTTAGCCCCTTCTGATCCTCACAAGTGCTTTACTGAGCAGGAGCACATTTTCACATTTTTAAAGTTGATGAGCAATGATCATTAACAGGTGTGTTAATGTCCACATCCATCTTAAAATATAAGCTACATGATTTTGCCATGGATATGGAAACCAATGCAGATATAGAAAAAAACTGACATATCAAGGACATTGCTTTCCCTCACCGTACCCATAGGATAGTTAGTTGTGTTGGTATTGATCTGTGATCTATTGCATATGAATGTTTTGTGGTTTATTTGTCTCAGGTATCCATCTTTCCTTGTTTTTGAGGCGGTTTAATTATGATTGGTATTTCTTTTGAATCTTTTTGTGTCAGCAATAGGTACTGTGCACCTTCAAGAACACTTTACTGGGATTTGCCTCTCTCACACCTGTGTGAGTAGTAGTGTTGGGGCAGATGTTTTGCACCTTTGATGAGGTGAGAACTTGGAATGGTTTTGATCTTGCACAATTAGCCAAGCTGCAGTTTAATGTGCACCTAATAACACATTTTACATTGGTGCTTTTGACATTCACGCCAGTGACATTTGTGGGAAGTTTGGGTCTTTGTACTTGCGTATGAAGTGGCCTCGACAATGAAAGTCTATCTGCAAAAATCATTAAAACAACATTTGAGTTAATGACTATGCATTAATGCAATATAATTAGTGGATTAATGGATTTTAAATGAATTTGATTGGGGCCAGATTTATCAAGTAATTGGGACAGTGTGCTCATTGTGGTCACTTACAGTGATCCTAGGAGGTCAAAGCTGGAGTTCTGCATTTAACACTGAAAATATGAGATAATGCAAGTAAATAAGTATATAAATGTTTATTTCAAAACATGAGAATGATCATGATAAAATTCAATAATATGCTTATACAATTTTTCTTTTATAAGGGGTCAATTTAAAAGTATTTGTTTAAATACCCAGTACCACAAGCGCTTTCTCGTTAAAGACCTAAAATATATATTTCTTCCTCATAGACACCATGGCATGTCAACACAACCACTTCACACCACAGCAAAGTTTGAAAGGTTCAAATGTACATCAGAACCATTATAAAGTTCCGTATTAGAAGCATCCCTGTCTGGGTCTCAGACCTGTGGGCTAGGGTAATTCCCAACATCTCTTTAAAGTGTTCTCGCACAAGATTGAGCATCACAATACGGTTAGGTGACACCGCATTGTATAACGCTGGAGGGATTTCATGAAGGCCTCATTTCCCGAGGTCCTCTGCTGTTTCTTGGGAACAACCCCACAAAAAGCTTCTCACATCTGTAATATTTATTTTAGCTGTTTTGTCGGAAATAAACATCAATCCATACACTCTCCATTGTCCATAGCCGCGGGAAGCAGGGAGGCAGCTCCCTCTGCTGGTTGACTGAATGGGAGTCCCACCAGTCAACCAGTCTTCATCATTGACATGGGGGACAAAATTTACTTCACTTTGATTTAGCAGAAGGCAATAACTATTATGCTTTATCTGAGCGGAAACAGAGTGAAAGAGTACATCTATTTGAATGATTAATAATGATTAAAAAAAAAAAGCACGAGGTCTCCCTTATCAGAGGCTGATTCCGATCTGCAACGAGCTAGGGAATTGTAATCAGAGTGAATTCATGCGGAATACAATCACTGAGCACAAAATTGTTGCCAGAATTATGATACGTTCCTTCAGTCATGAATACGTCAAACAAATTCATTCCAAATTGATGGCACTTGTTAACTGGCTAGAGCCACAAAAATAAGCAGATATATGCCCCTGTTTGGAGCCGTTTGGGGATTTAGGTTGATGATTAAAAAGATTCAGGGAAATGACTTTGAGATTTTCATTTTGTTCTGTAGTTTTACAGGACTTTACACAAGCACGTTTGATTGTTAAATTATTCCCAGTATTAACTGTGTGAAGGTGACCTTAAGAGTCACCATCGTTAAAATGATGCCACCGAGACATCAACCGCAGCACTTTGGAAAATGAGTTTTGAGCACTGAACATCAAATAACACTTGCAACTCTGACCCATGTTGCTGAAGCCACTGATGGACACATTAACTGTAATGTAGTCCTGCAAGTACTGTAATTGGATGGGTCGGATGTGTTTCTGCCCCCCCCCCCCCAAAACAAACACCCTATACAGAGAAAGGGCTGAAATGTAAAGTAAAGAGTCCTGGGGTCTCATTTATAAACGTGGCGTATGCACAAAACGCGGCTAAAAAATGGGAGAACGCCACTTCCCACGCAAAGGTTGTGATTTACACAAAACAAACTTGACGTGAGAACGCAAGGCCTTCCACGCAAACTCTGACCCTGCGTAGGCACATTTTGGAGACAATGGGAATTGGCGACGCAGATGGTGAGGTGGTGAACTGACCAGAAAGTACATGTGGGAATAATAATTACTCAACATTTTTTAAAGTATTGATGCCTCACACACATTTTCTCCCCTCCATACATATAAATATAGAATAGAATAATCTTCAACTTTATCATTAAGACTTTAGGATATAATATAGTTCAGGTTGAATCTTATCATATACCTGTAGGTCTGGTATATATATTTTTCTCTGCGAGTAGTCATGATTCAGAATGATTGGGCGTTACTGCCAGGGTCATTAACACAATGATCAGCATTCCCAAGGTGCTTTGTATTGACTATTTATTATTTACGTACATTTGTAGGTAACGTGATTTATAAAGGGAACATTGCTTACAGATGTGAGTAGGCTACAGTTTTGTAAATCTGACTTTTCTTGGCGTACGCCATTTTGGGTTTATGTACACTTTTAGTAAGGCACAGTTTTATAAATGAGACCCCTGATATTTATGGGTGAGAAGTGGTGGAAATGCTAGATCCTACATTTCCCTATGGGATTTTTTTTATTGCACTTGATGTGGAGGAGGGTTAAACCCACTTCATTTACCCATCTTTACGTTAAAGTTCTTAGAAAGTCATGTCGTGTCCAAATGTTTAATTGTCACTAGGGATTATTTTGTTAGAATTGAAGCTCAATTCAGAGCCACAGATGCCATAATACTACTGTTTTCACAGGCTGAGTTGTACCGTTCATGACTACTTATCATTATGTGTAACACTGGGGTTTGCCCTTTAAAAAATACTGTAAGGGAAAACCTTGAGTTATGCCCATCACAACACAAGATAAAATTGAGGAAAACTATTTAAATGGTGTGTTGCTTTAATATAAACCTATCAGCCAAAAATGAGCTGGATGTGTTATTTGGGTCTAAATGGCTTGAATCCATTTTACTTGAACAAACTGTTCTTTGTTTATGTGTACTTTCTTGCCTGAAAATCCTTTTATATGCAGAACCCAAATCACAGGGGACAATTACCCTCTCAAAGTGTCTATCTGGAAAGCGCTCAGTTTTCTGAAAGACCTAGTTTGCTACAAAAACGTTCAAAAATGAGTTTTTCACCAAAGCTGTATTAGTGTTGTAGTGTTAATGGCGGGACAATACACACAATGATACAAAAGGTATCAACACACAAAAGAATTTTTATAAATATTTCATTTAGGGCTGTACCACTCTTTTTTCCCAGTTTTCTCACTTTGTCAGTCACATTATTGGGAAATTATTACTTGAATTATAGAGTCTGAAAATTACATTTTGATCTCGTGCTACTGGCACACAGATGTTGGTCTGCATTTTCAAATAGTTGTGTTTTGTGTTTTTTTCACATTTGCCTAACAGATTATTCCTGTGCTGTTGTCGCTGAAGTCTCCATGTGCTTCTCTGTGTAACGGGCCTTATTTGCATTCGGGTGACAGGCTTGTGTTTTCAGACAGCCCTGATTGGCAGGTCCTCATGCGAACCCCAAGTCTCCTCAATAAACACGGTGGTTTTAGTATTGCCAGATTACCCATAATCCCATGGCTAATCCCATTTTCTGAGTTTTGACTGAAAGTTTTGACTGAAATTATATTGGCTTTCATTCCAAAATATTACATTGCTTATTTATGATTTCATGGATAATATAGACATTTTACAAGATCTTGAATTGCAGTTAATGTTTTTTTAGTTGTGATTTTAAGCGAGTGTGGAAATAATTCTGAGTGTAAAAATTATTAGATAGCAGTAAGTAATGGTGTGAATTAACATATACTTTTTTTTAGCAAGCGTCCCCTAAACTTAACCCATTACAACAAAGCCATCTTCCCACGGCTATGCAAGTACCAACTGTCCTACTCCTTTTGTGATCCTACACACCGGAGGCTTCAGAAAGACAATCAAGTTCCACTGCTTAAACTTGATTGGTTGGCTTTTGTACTCTCCAAAGTGTTCAGAGTGCGTGATAGGTTACTCATCTGTCTGTCCAAGCTAGAAGTGTTCCGTGATTGGACAGTTATGTTTCCAGCCCCTGGCTGGTTGACTCGACTTCGCTCCAAACTGGTGCAAGTGCGTGATTGGACAGTCCTTTCTCCCGTCAAAGTATTAACAGACCGTAACTGGTTGCCTCTCCCTCTGTCCAAACTGTTCACTGTGTTTAACTGGCTGCTTCTCCGGTGCTCCAGGTTCCCAGGACCGCATGATTGGTTAGCCCTCCCTGTTTGTTGATTATTCAGGGTTTGCAGTTGGCTGGTCCTGTCTCTCTCTGGGAGCTTGGGCTGAGTGGAGCTACTTCTGTCTGTGTTAATAGTTTGCATCCTCTGTCTGTCCCTTTCCCTCTCCAGACTGGTATCCCTGCGTACAAGGCCGCTCCTCTCTCTCTCCAGGCTGCTCTGGATCTCTGCTCTCCTGGCCAGAGCCTCTCTCAGCTGGGTGCGGAACGTCTCGATCTTCCCCTGCAGGTCTTGGAGCTCCCCCTCCCATAGGCTGGTCTGAGCGGCCCTGCTCCCCAGGGGAGTGAGCACCAAGCCTGTGGAAGCCAGTGAACAGACGGGGCCCCCGTTAGCATGGAGGCTAATTTGTGGAGGGGAGGTAAAACTGCCCAGCCCCCACCCTCCTAACCCGAGCCCAGGACGGCCGACCATACCAGGTCTGCCGCGCACCGAGGCGGTGTGTGTGCGCAGACGGTAGCTGTGGAGGGTTTCCAGGTCAAAGTGCACGCGTTTCTCCTTGGGCTCATGGGATGGTGAGGAGTTGCAGGTGTCTCCAGCTGTTGTGGAAGCAGGGAGGGACGTGGGAGGAGATGGGGGAGGAGGCTGATGCTGTTTCCTGTGTAGGGTGCAGTTCTCTGAGATACAAGAGGAGGGGCTAGTGAAAGAGAGGAAGATCACAGCAAAGGGCATATATCCAGTGAGATATACTGTGCAGCAGTACACAAGGATGCATTTTCTATAAGCAATCTGCAGACACAAAATATATATTGTTTATATAGGTTTATCAAGTGTGGACTAAGCAGTACTATCTGACAAATGATGATACATATTTTCTCTCTGATTATTATTAAAACGGTTTGCATAAGAATACCATATTATACTGATCCCTCTAAACCAGATAACACAGAGCTTGTCCTGTTCCTTGTCCTTGTGAAAGGTACAGGGTGTTTCTGGGGTCAGAGCAGCCAGAGGAGAATCCCAGACCCAATGAGATAAACTCACAATATCCATGTTGTTATAACTTGGTATTAACATCCACTTTGTATAAAAAAACGGCTGTAGAGAGCTTCCACTTGAGCATTTTCATTACTGTGGTCTCTGTGTATTCTTTATAATGTAATTATTCCAACAATGACGTAACATCACTTGATTATGGTTGGGTTATCTATATGTAAATAAAAGATCTAACACAGTTACTGAAAAAAATCTCATGAGACATGAGACTGTTTCCTTATTTAACTTTCAGCAAGAAAGCAAAAAAAAAAAGTTTCCAAAAGTGTCAAAATGTTCCTTTACTTCAAGAATGTTAAGGAATTGGAGGGTTTTTTTGTTGCAAAAATTCAGAATAAGGGAGAATTTTTGCACTGGCAACATGAAAGTGTGATTTGATTCTAGAAAACGTCTTGCTGCAAAATGTAGTAATTCTGGACACAGCATTGATTAGGGGTGGGGGGGGTGGGGATCTATACAACATAGTGTCATATTTTTTTCAGTGGCAATATACACAGACGCCAAGAATCAATCTTTTATTATATGTGTGTTGGTCAGTTTGTCTGCTTGACAACCCTATTTTGACTTCATCATACTCAGAGTCTAGTCAGAATTTGAGTCTGACACGGCTCCATTGGGCTGTGATTGTGGGGCGTGTTTCAACTGAACCAGGCCTCTGCACTCAATTGGATAGACCTACAACCAATCAGAGCAACTGAGTATGCGATGTGTGTTGACCTTTTGCCGAATCCCATATGAGGGACGGCAAAAAACATCTTTCCGAACGATAAATGCCTTGATTGCGGTTCTGCGTTCCTCTTTTAAAATGAATGCCGTGTCGATATCTTCTATAACAGACGCGATGGAGGAATCTACACGTCTCTATTCTCCCGCGGAAGCAATCTTTATTATAAACAAATTCAACCCAAAAGCTCTTTGGTGACGTAGTTGATCACGTTAATGCTGATCACCTGTCCATCATCGTATAAAGCCCGCCCTGACAATTTGATTGGTCCGAACAGCTCTGGTTTGAGCATAGTTGCTCCAAGATGAATCAAGTCCAGACCAAACTTCCCGAACTCAAATGATGTGGTCGGGGCTAAGTTTGGCTGGCATCCAAGCCACCATTTTTAAGCAAACAATTGAAAAATGTGTCTTTTTAGATAAAGCAGACCAATTTTACTTTTGTAATTAGGAAAAAAATGGAAGTTAAAAAAGGTTGTAAATTGCAATATATCGCAAAATATTGCAATATTTCTTAAATCGAGGAGATATTGTATCGGGACACAAGTATCGTAATGATATGGTATCATGAGGACTCTGGGGATTCCCACTCCTAGTATTGATGTATTTGAACAATCTTATTCTAGCTGTTTCACATGGAAAGTTACAATCAAGTGTGTGGATGCAGACGAAGTCAGTTAGTGACTTCATTACTTTTGGTCGAGGTCTGTCAGCTCCTTTCCAACATCCTCATACGTGGTGTGGAGGGCTCGGTGGATTTTCTGCGAGCAGAGAAGAAAAGAGAACTACGGATTAGTAATTGGAAATTTGTTATCAAATTTCTTAGCTAAGGTTTTAATCAGGAGGGAGCTGCCTAACATCCATTATTCTACCCAGTTGTACAGATCTGTGACAGATATTCTTCGCAAACCCTGCTGTGGTGCTCCGCTGAATAATTTAATCAAATAATTGTAAATTCACTGAGAGACACTTCATTTACGCTTAAAACTTTAAGAGAGGTTAAGGTATCAGTTGCTTAAGCCTTTTTTAAATTTGTGTATCCAAGGGCTTTGGTTAGACTGAAAAAATTATTCAGATAAGGTACGACTGAGCTTTAATTCTCCCTGATGTATACACGTCTGATGATATCTCTGGAAGATGTAGACTTTCACTGTTGGTTGGGATTATCTCCAGGGATTAACTCAGACTTTATCCTTCTTCTAATGGAGCTGGGTTGTGATGAATGCTAAAGGCAGCCCGGGAGTGGATGCCCTTTAAGAGGGATGCAGCAAACAAATGTGAGCAGTCTCTAGTTTGTATCCATTATTCACTCGACAATATCGCTACAGGCACCTCATTTGGTAATGGCTAGACTTTCATAATAAAAATAAAATAAAAAAAGACATGACCTTTAAATCCCCAATTTGTGTTTTGCTGTGGTGTGCATTGTCATAAAGGCACCAGTTCTCTAACAGTCTTATTGCAAAAACAAGCTTCTACTGACCTCTTTTAGTCATTTTTTTTGCAGAATAACATTTTAATAGTGTTTAAAATAAACTATATTTCAAAAGTAAAGCGTAAAACGTGATAAAACACACAATTTTAAATGAAAAGGTACATTTAAGGATCTGTGAAAGATGTTCATGAATCAAGTGTCTCGGAAAAGGAAAACAAAACATGAACACTGCCAATAGGAACAGTTTAATAACTTTTGAATTAATTAACTAATTAATTTAAAATATTTAAGTAGCTTTACAGAGCACAATTTTATAATGAATTAGTTAATTAACAAAGTACTTAATTAGCAATACATTTAGTTAAAACTATTAAAATGAAAAATGTGCTATAACTCACAATATTGTTCATTTTGAAGGGAAATATGAGTTTCATTGTCGACTGTTATTATGAGTTTCCAACAGTAGAGGGCGTAGGTAACCTGTGTTATAGGTGTTAACGCCAGGGGGTGAGGACTCTCACCAACAGCAGCATGCTGCCATGTGGGTGTGCATATGTGTGTGTGCGTGCGTGTGTTTGTTTGTGAGACTGACTTTTACTCATATGCGTGTGCTCATCCACATATAAGTGAGAAGATTACAGTTATTTATCGTGCATCTTTTCTATGTGTATGTGTGTGCATGACAAACTATGCAAGTGTGTGAGAGCTTGCGCGTGCATCCGCACACGATGCATTGGCTCACCTGGCTGGTGTGCAGCCAGTACTGCAGCGTGTGCGTGCGCCGGAGCCGAGGGATGACCAGGTGATAGAAGGTGTGTTCACCTGCCAAGGTCAGCAAGGCTCCACCCACCCCCATACACAGCAGCACAAACAGGCCCGAAAAATGCTGGATCCCCATCTGTAGAGTCTGATGGGGCGAAGGCGGAATGAAGAAAGAGAAAGAGAAAGAGAAAGAGAAAGAGAGAGAGAGAGAGAGAGAGAGAGAGAGAGAGAGAGAGAGAGAGAGGTTGAGGGAGTTACACAGATTAGCCAAAACCTAAGCCGACACAGAGGAAAATACAGAGATTGATGATTTGTATTTACATAATTACCATTTAGGCCACTTTTGTGAGTATGCAATTGATATTCTGCTGCTGTCTGTGTTTAGTTTGTCTGTGTAAGCCCACGTGAATAGAAACAAAGTAAAGAGGGCGACAGCGTAAAAGACATGTTTGGAAAGAAAAGGATGTGGAGAAAAGAAAGTCATAAAGAGCTGAGGGGGAAGCAAAACTAAGAGTAATATAAAGAAACGGGAGCTACAAGGGAGATGGTAAAAAGAGATGCTTAATTGAAAAGCAGTTTGTTCCCATTTGGTGCGCCCACATCCCCCCCCCCCCCCCCCCCCCCCCCCCCCCCCCCCCCCCCCCCCCCCTCCCCCCCGACATAATGTCTATCTCTTATGAGGCTTTCATGGGCCCGGAGGAAGTGGAAGAGACAGCGGCAAGCTTTTCCAATACTCTCTAATCATGTTTCCTTCATCCGGCTCATTTCGGCATTGCCTTCGATGTCAATTAGCCCCATGCTGACTCAACAAATTCATCAGCGACATCAGTGACCTCATTTTGCTCCCAATCCAGAGGGCAAGATCACGCTAACGCCCACATTGTTTGAAAGCACTCGTTGGGCTTCAAATGGGACAAATAGTAATAACACCCTGGCGCTGGGTGCAGTCGAGCTTTTTTTCCATTTTACTGGAGAAACCTGTGACTGTGTAATTGCGTTTGTTGCTATAATACGATTCAACTTTGAAGTGGGATTTAAAAGGGATGGCCAAAGGGAGTTGAAAAGCTCTACTATTCACAAACAGGCGATATAGATAGAGACAGAGTGCGCTCTGTCTAGAGATCTGCAGTTTTCTATCCCCCCCAAAAAAAAGTGAAAAGAAAGGGAGCGGGGGGGACTAAGCTTCGTGCTTCAGCACACACAAGACACACATAAGTATTGCCACTTAGAGACAATACGTGCCTGTAACTCTGGTTAAGGTCAGTGAATAGACCTGAGCTTATGTGATTGTACGTCTTTGTCTGTCTGTGTGTGCGTATATGTCAGTCAGTGTGTGTGCATGTGTGTGTGTGCTTAGCTGGCAGGCAATCCAGTCAGTGTCCCAAAGGGAGCCTCATTTATAGGAGTACAGTGGCAGAAGGCTTTGCTTTACACACCGCACACGTACACAATACATGAACACACTCTCTCAACAATGACTTACCTCAGTGACCGCGAAGACTCGCTTCCCACAGGGCACAACCTTATACCATTTGTCATGTAGCATGTCCATGAAGCCTTCAGACTTGTAGCGACTCACGAACTCTGACACATTACGGGTTAGAGGAGAGCCCTGGGGCAGGCCTATACCGTAGCCTGAAAGAGGAAACACATTCACACGGTTTTTATGCATAGGAAACCACAGTCAGCCGGGTGTGTTTAGCCAAAGGGCAGATGCCTTCTGGAAAAAGAGATTTATGGGTTTACAGATATCAGTTGAAGTCAGAATCAACACTTTTTACTACCAGGTGCAGTGCATAAAACAGTGCACATTGTCTTTTTTTTCTTTTTTTCGGGGTAGTATCTGTGTAGGGAAACAACACACATAACCACCAAAGTTGATGGATGTGACACTCATGGTACAGAGAACACACAGTAGTGCATCACATTCTGGTATTAAGCTGTCTTTTCCTTTCTTTATTACAGCTTCAGAGGCTTCTCACAACAAAACAGCAGGCATATCTAATGCCAGGATAAGCCTGGAGGACAACTATCAGCGTGGTGTCTTTGCAAAGGTAATGCCTGATTAGCATTGAGCCAATATTGTCCTTATTAAGTGGTATTAAGGTATTGGCCAGATGTGACCCACAGTAAAAACAGTTAATTTGTTAGTGTGGCTATAAAAATTCACTGTTCCCGCTATCAGGCTGCCACAGCACCAATCCCTGGCCTCATGTTACCTTCCAGAAAAATGAGTCCAAAGAGAGCTATGCCGTGAGGTTTACAAATCTTTTTAAGAGAGGTACCTTGAGTTTAGTTATTAGAATTGGTATCGGGAGAGAAAACGATGGATTAGTGCTTGCCTAGACGAGAGATAGACTTCTGGGATTAATGTCAACTTCTAAAAAGACATCTGAAGCATCATGGAGCACACTATAGACGTTTTCCTAACTGCTTGTCTTTCTGTTGGAGCCTTGTGAGGCATACAGACACTAGAGTTGTCCTGCAATATGAAACACTTCACAAGATAAAAATGACAAATTGCCAAAGTGCCCGAAGCTCAGTCCCATTCCCAGCATCCCACATCTGTCAGATTTTTGGGCTGACATCAAGTGGTCTCCGGGGTTACAGTGAGATCAAGATTGACTCACCCCCCTACAACTGAAAGAGTGAAAATATGCTCATATTTTATCTGACCGTGCTCCTTACAGGTAGTTATGTTCCCGTGGGTTATGCATTCACGTGGCTGGGGTCACCCTGTGATGATTTATCAGTGTAATATAAATTGCTTCTGTGTAAAGGAAAACACTATGTGGGAGGAGTTGGTTCAAAATTCATTTGAGGAAATGTCAGTTATTTATTGTTTCTGTTCCGGAATACATATTTTTTTCAGATGAACAAAATACTCCCTCCTTTGTCACCACCAGTTTATATAATTTGTGTATTTTTTACTTTCCTGTGTGCTGGATTATTATTAATTTCTTACTTGACTACATTTCTTTTAGTCGGGTCCCTTAGGCTTGCCTGAAGAATATTAAGTACATGATACTTCAAATTAGTTCAGCCATCAACCTATAAAACATGTTTTATTCTATTTTTACTGGCAGTTTTATAATATACTTTGACAGAAAATATATAATCTGAATGTGTTAAAAGAGAATATCACGCCTCCCCAACTATGGACAATCCTCTGTTGTCAACACACTTCAAGGTTCCATAAAAATCCCCCACACAGCATCCAAACTAATCAAACCTCCTACCTCTCACCTACCCTGACCTCATCACACCAGCCATCAGTTGCAAAACACTTATTGCAGTGTATGGCACAGAGCATCTACTCCACCCTCACTATAGACTCATCCCCTCCGGTTACAGATACATACTCACATTGCTAGACCTATCTCCACAGCGCTGTGGAGTAAGGTCTGGCTACTTCACAAACTTTCTGGGGTAAGAGAAAAATAAAACTGGATTTGCATTTTTTTTCCCAATCCCAATTGTCTCGGGTGGCGCAAAACTATGATTACTGGGCTGCATCTCATAATCCTTAAATTGCCTCCTCGAGTCCTCCACTTGCCTCCCTTCCTCAGGTCTTAGTCCATCCTACCGAGGAGGCACAAGGAAATCACGGGAGGAAAGAGGCAACGAGCAAATGTGTTTTCGAGGTATGAGACGTCCTTTCCTCTGAAGCCTCACATGACTTTGTCAGCTGTATTGGCGGAGTTAGCTATCCTCCCCTTCAGCTCTTTGGTGATCCCTCCTCGATGCTCGCTCCTCAGCCCTCGGGGCAGAAATAAGAGCTTTGAGAGGGCCTTTACGGAGGAGGGGCAGAACAACTTCCGGTTCAGCCAAGGACCGGGGAGTCCAGGAGCTATCAAATAAGGGTTAGGAGATGCGACCCAGGTCTCAGGAAAGAAATTGCTTTAGTGGAACATTTGCACCCCGCAAAAGAAAACACGACATACAATATAAAATGAAGTTAACTGTTCACGCAATACAGTAATGTGAGCTATTTAAATTAGCTGGATACATGGTTAAACTTCATTTGCTCTCACCAGTGTACCGCCGCGTGTGTCTCTTCGGTAGCAACGCCAAACGGTCCCAAAACATCCCAGTTTTTTGGGGTCTTTTTCCCTTTATTACAGCGACAGCGCATAGACTGGCAAGGGGGAGAGAGACAGGGGAGGACACCCAGCAAAGGGCAGCAGGTCAGACTGGAACCCTACGCCGCTGCAGGACTCAGCCAACAGGGGGCCCACTGGGTGAGCTAAAGGCCGCCCCATTCTTGCTAAATCTTTACAATCATTCCCCAAAAGAACTAAGCAGGCCTGCCTTGTTGCACCTTCCTCATTTTCTTTCCACTTTCAGCGTGTAACTTGCTAGCTTGAAGCTTGGTGTTGTGAGCTGAAGCGAACAGAGTTTGAGAACGGCAACGCGCTGAGGCAGGAAGGCGAGGGACTTCAAGCGCCGGACGTCAGGCAGTTATCATGGACATGTACTTCCGTTGATCCAGATACACAGATACAAGACTGAAGTTTTGTACAAAGGCCAGTTCAAATCCATTTCCAGGGGAAGTTAACATGACATTAGAGCTCTATTGTGGATCATTTTCCTCTGTTGATGGTGTTCCTTTTGCAATTACTGTTCAATTATTGATGATTATTGTTGATTTTTGTACATAATAACATAAAACAAATTGTTTTTATACTAGTTGTTAGTTAAATGTATATAGATTACTATCATGGTTAGCTCCAGTGTAGTGGTGTGAGAATTCTCTTCAAATATCAGAGGAGAATATTATATTATTGACAGCTGCGGATATTGATTGCTTTGCCCAGTGATGTTTGCATGCAATAAAATAATGTGCAATTAGAGGCCCTGGCGCTGTCACAGATAGGAATGAAACTACTTCAAAGACATTTTAATTATGCAATGAGTAATGCAAATCATTGTAATAGCACATTAAATATTAATCTGTGCTTGATTTGTAGTAAAGGTTTCACAATCACTTGATTAGTATTATCTTGGACTTCCTTATTTCGCTCTTGTTAAAAGGTGAAACACAGGAAGTGAGGGGAGTAATGGCACTAGAAGCAGCAATAAAACATACTGCAATTCAATTATATAACCACAATATTTTTAATTAAGTAACAGTTCTAAGTACTTTTCCCACCGCTGTTCATTGCTTTAATTTCAAATGCGGCACATTCATGTATCATTACGTAACTTGAAAGCTAGAGATAAATGCTAGCGTGCCCTTCCCAGACTTGGAAATTACATCTGTTTTGTATTTCAGTCCCCGTTTCTGCAGAAACAAAATGAGAGAAATCTGTCCCTCAGCTTTGGATCAAAAGAGGACATGTATTGCTTTACAAGGCCTCCTGGGGTTGTTTGTTTCATTTCATCTGTACTGCAGTGAAAGACGGTCATTCCAACAGGGTTTTTGTGTGTGCGGGACTGCCACGGACTTGGCAGCTGTTTATGTGCGTGTGTGTTGGCTGTCAAGGTGTGTGAGCCCGATGGGGGTTGTGGACAGAAACAGAATAGCAAAGGTTCATATTACTGTCACAGTCTGCTTCCTACATGACAAAGACCGTCTTAGCTTTCCACCCTTTGCATTCGGCCTCCTTTACCTTCCCTTTCTTTCCTCTTTTTTTCTTCCTCCTCTTCCCGTGTCCGAGGTCATTTCTCTCCCACCATTGCCGCTAGTCTCTCCCACTGTCGGTGCGCTCCTTATCTCTGTCATCCCTTCAATCCCGTTCAATTTCTGCTTCACTCAATTCTTCTCCTTATCTTTCGGCTCTCCTCTCTCGAGTCCTTTGCTTTGTCTCTGTACGGCCCTCTCCTCGTTCTAACACACCCCCGAGCAGAGAGACAGACGTTTTTCTGTCTCCATCTCCATTTCTTTAGAGCACTCAGTCAAATAGTGAAATACGAGTGGGCAGCCACTTGTCATTTGTTTTGATTCTTACCCCCAGACATCCTCATATTCTGGTACAAGTCCCAAAGCTGTCAGTCAAATCCCCCACACACCTACTCTCACACACACCTACACACACACACACACACACACATCAAGATGTATTCCAAAACACTTAATATAGGCTTGTAAAAAAAGAAGAAAAAAATGTACTACTACTTTTCAAACACAGATAGAAAGTGTAACTGTTTTCAAAAGCAAAAAAAATGTGTGATCTTTCATAACTTTAAAATGAATTTCTTTGGAATGTGACTTCTTTATGATCTCTTAAGCACTGCCTTCGTTTGTGTTTTGTGCTGTAGTTCTAAAGGATTATCTCATAATCCAACACTAGCAAGTATTATTAAAGTCTTTTTCTTGTACTTCTTTTCATAAAGTTTGACTTTGTGAATGTAGAGTTCCATTGGTCTTCCATTAATTGCTGCTCGAAATGTAAAACACGCATGATCCTGTGTGCCAGAGAACCCCCTCCCCTCTTTTATTGAATCTGGAAAATGTTAAAGCTATAATGATTTAATCAGTGATAAAGCAGAGCCGAGGATCTATATTAGCGATTTCTATCATATCAAGACGAATGACCAGATTCACTTTAAACTACAAATGTAACAATTTTTCTGCTCTTTGATGCGTTGTCCTGTTTAATTACAGTATGAACGGTTAATGATATTGAGCTGTTGGCTGATTGGTTGGCTCGACTTCTGCTTAGAAGTTATTGTTTTTTTCAGCCATCAGTAGCTGTTGGTTTGTACAGGAGACATTTACTAAAAATTGTAATATGAGGTTGCTAAGAGATTTATAATATCCATTATTCAGTATTTTTGATACAACGCCCTGCCCAATAGGTAAAATCTTTTTATTGCGTGTTTTTTTCCGATCAATAATCCAAAACAAAAATATATCCAGTTCACTATTTTCAAGACAGAGAAATGTACCAAATCTTCCCAATTGGGAAACTGAAATGAGGGATTCGTTCTGGCGTTATAGCTCAAAAAATGGCTTAATTGATGAGTTGCTTATTAAAAATAGTTGGTGATTAATTTCAACGATCGCATAATCGATTTAGCTCTACTTAACTTGATTTCCTTTAACCGGTGCCTTCTGTGAGGCATTTGTTTTTAGATGGAGGCTATCTTACTTTCTAATTCAACTCTTCTCACACACACACACACACACACACACACACACACACACGTCTGTACGTTACTCCTGCCAGACGTGAGCTATCCTGGCAACACACTATCTCCTCTGCCAACCTCATTTTGATCTTCAGACGTGCTCTGCACTGCTTGATTGAGCGTGTGTAGACTTCTCATGCACACACACACACACATAAACACAAACAAGCAGCAAGTGGCTGCATGTTCGGTGGCAATATTATTAATGGGGTTTGCCTAGGCTGTCTTAAACATCTCCCAACAGCACTCAGTGAAAACAGACGCACGGCGACACCCCCCACACCTCTCCACTTAAGAAGCCTGAAGATTTCAGCAGCAGCCCCTCGCCTACAGCGTCTCCAGTGTCCCAATTCCTCTCTCTCTCGTCTCCTGTATCTCCTCACCGCAAACCGCTCTATAAATCCTGCCTGCATCCTCACATGGACCAAATAACACTCCCTCTCTTTTTTCCCTCCATCCTTTCTCTCTCTCTCTCTGTCCATTCTTCCCCCTCCCGCATTCCATCTGCTTGGGGTGAAGGTTTGTCTTGATTAGGGAACTCTGTTGGCTGCCTCTTTTATCACTCGCTGTGCAGGAAGGCGCAAACTGGCAGTGGGCAAATGAAAGCCCTCTATCTCCTTCTTGTGCTCAACTCCCACCTCGCTCACACCCCCTCACTGGCTCTCCCTTTCTTTGCCTTTGTCGTTCTTTCTCTTACTTACTTTTCCCATCTCCTCTCCTCCTTCTGTGCTTTTCCTCTCTCACATTTCCTGTCTGGGCCATTTCCTGCTCTTTCTTCCTCTCACCGCTCAGACTTTTTGAGTTATTCACTCCCATCTCATTCTGCGTTGTAGGCTCTGGGGGCTAACCAAAGGCAGCTTGGATTCCTCGCCCGCCTTTTCATGTAGACAATGAACCAAGTAGTCATCAAACTGACCCACTCATTGCGATGAGACGTGCTTTCTCATCCTCATAATCACAAGTAATGCTGCAGCAATATGTCTCTTGGCTCATTTTGTCTTATGCAGTAAAGAAAGCAATATATCTCCAGTGAACAAGAGTTGTACAGTGTGTAGGAAGCATGGGAGTGGGGTCTTTCTGAGTTCACACTTTGATTGACAGAGAAATGGTATCTTAAGTTAGTGTTTGGTCCCATGTGGCACCCGTACTATGTCTGCCTCAGAGGTGGAACAAGAAAAGAAAAAGGCTGAACTGAAACAAATACACATGGAAGTGCATACAAACGTGAAATATGCATGCCCAAAAACGTACATCAAAGCCAGGCCCGAGTGCACACACTCATTCTATACCTGTAAATTCCTTCCAGTGACTAAGCTAAGTTTGGGTTAGAGGTTAAAAGCTTGATGCATCCAATAAATTTGTTCCGCCAGTGGAAATTTCCCTTCAAAGTCACCTTCGGAAGGCGTGCATGTGCAAATGACATCTGACTAGAATACAATAAAAGAAAAAATCGCTATAATGGCTGGAACCTATATTTACCTCAATGAAAGGCACCACTGGATCTTTATTAGAGCGGAGACATCATTTCTTTTGACAGGTCAGCAGCCTTTATTTGCAAAAGGGATACAATTCACCCTTTCAGTGAAAAACATCCCACTGCTCATATGTATTCAGTTCATAGCATACACAGATCCCTAAAGGAAACTATGTCTTCTACTACTTTCACTGTTGTCATTACTGCTGCTACGAGACATACTAATGTACATCTGGCTATAATGGTAGTGCACAGGAACTTATCTATTTAGCAAAAAGTAAATTATTACTGGCAATGTGTCATTAGCTATAAACGCAATGGCAATTGGTCTCGTAAAAGTAAAGCAACACTTTTGTCAAGCAAGTTGGAGTTACGTTTGCAGAGTATGATGAGGATTTCATGTCAGTTTTTTGCAGGATATTGTAACTGAAGCCAGTATATCTACTGTATGTAGGTCAGCATGTTCCACTTCATGCAGCATATATATTTTGGTTTGTTTACAGTGCTAAACTTGTATGAATTTAGACTTTTTTCAAAAGTCTAGTAGTACACATACACAAGTTGTAGGCGTAGAAGGAGCAAAATGAGGAAAACGAAGCAAAGGTGAACTTTGTTAAACATGAAAACGTGACAGCAGTGTGAGATTCCTGGCTCTGTGGCTCTGTTCATTTCCCCGTGCTTGCCATGATCATATGGTGATTTATTCTGATAACAGAAAAGGAAATGACTTTGGTCATCCCACTGAAAGTCCAAGAAGCAAAACAATTTCCTTCAAGAATAGACAAACACATTTAACACGCCAGGATGCAACCACACACCCATAAGCTCACTGATTCATGTCAAAATCTACAAAAAACCTGAATATTTTAACTCCCTTTGTGGATCATTAGCTGCTTTTTGATTGGCAGTTGATTTGTATCCATGCTTCATGACTTTGCTGCAGTTAATTTGACATGTAAGTCTTAAGTCCAAAGTTCTCTGACTGGACATTGATGTCAATAATAGATGGTTAGGTACTTTTACCCTGCAGTGTATGAAGTTCATCCAGTGAATCACTGTGTTATTCTGTCAGTCAACTGTATTTGATCTCCTCTCTGAATGTGTGTGAGTGAGCGTGTGCATAGATGCTCCCTCGCACATGTGTGTGTGTTGCTGTGCACGCTATAAAAGTATATATAATTTATAGTGTATGTTTGTGTCTGTGTTGGAAGAATGTTGCATTAAAGAAAGCACTCTTATACAGTATGCCTTGTTTGCACAGGTACTTCTACAAGTGTGTGAGTGCATGAGCAAGTGTATGTTTATGTGTACAAGCCATTTTTGGTTTGCTTGTTTGTCTGAGAGTACTTAATCTCCAGCCATCTAGAGTCAACAAACAGGCCCCCGATTTGGCAATTTGTTTTAGGATAAGACTGCATTTTAGGGTGAAGAATAAAGGGAGGGGTCAGACATGTGAGCCCAAAAAGCAACACAAACCAAATTAGTTTATAGATGCTGTTTGCCATCAGGAAATAACTGCAAATCAATACAATGTCCTCACAAGTAATATAATCAAGTGTGCGTGAGCCTGCATGCTCACCTTCAATAGCGAAAGGCTTCCCCACAGTGAGTAGTTTGCACTCCGCGTCAATGGAGACCTCAAAGTCCAACAGGGCTTTATCCATGATGAAAGCATCCAGGGCAGGAGGATCTGTCCTTCACCACCAACACACACGCACACACGCACACATCACAGGAGAGAGAGTGAGAGAGAAGCATTAATTGAAGACAACAAACCTTAAACTTTTGAAGACCTGTAAATCAGATTTAATGCATTCTCACACTCCCCAGTCCAATGCAGGCACCCTGTATTTAGGTATATCATCCTGTTTTGTCATTTATACAGAGGATGAGATTAACTGCTTTCTAATACACTGTGTAAACACATACATCATTACCTAAACCAACAGCCTCTGTGGCAGACTGATAAGGCATTATACACACTGCCGAAGACTCTCCTACTCGGGCTTTATCGATCCAATTGACCCTAATAGACCCCTAATTATAGACTGTTCCTCTGCAGCCACTGCCGCTGACGGGATATAAGATTCAGGTTACACAACACACATGATTTAAATTATATATGTATAACACACACACACACACACACACACACACACACACACACACACACACACACACACACACACACACACACACAGATAAATAAGAAAAGATGCACATTTTTTGGTCCACGTTTTTGACTTTTGGATGCCAGCCATCCAAAAGTAAGCACAAAATACATACTCACACACACATACTCACACACACATACTCACACACACACACACGACTGATCAAATCACCTGAAACTTCTTGTTATGCAGGATGTTTAATGCTAAACAAAAGGTTGACTTTGCAAAGTCAACCTTTGAAATGGCTGTTTTTCTCTGTCTAAGCCTGTCACAGAGAGGACAGACTTCTTTTGGAACTAAAGAAGGTCGGAAGTAATCGTATGCCGGGCCTAAGGATAAGTGTGACGTGTGTGTGTGAGTGAGTGAGTGAGTGAGTGAGTGTGCATGTGTATCGGCCTTAAAGTGTGCATGTAACCAAGCCTGTGCGTACGTATGTGCTTGCATTACTTTGTCAGAGCCTAATCATTGGAGTTCATGTGCAGCTGCATGTGTAGCCCAGGGCGTTCTGTCTCTCCAGGAGAAGGCTTTTGAGTTTTTTTTTTTCCTTTAAGATTTGAGTGCAGTATTGGGGTCAGTAGTTTTGCCAACACAGTATTTTACTGCCTCACTCCGGTTCTCTGCACTGCTGTGACTTCCACTTCTGCTTTGCCTCGCACGTAAACAAACTCCGCCTTCATCTTCCCTGTTCTCATCCTCTTTTTCTGAACAAGCGCTTTGTATCTTCCCACCAGTATCACAAAGTCAGCACATGCACTATCTCAGCATCTCTGCGGGTGCTCTGTGGAGTTGGCATTGTGCTTGAGAAGCATGCCTGGTTATAGCTGTGCGTGTGTTTGCTGTGTGTGGTGCACAATGTCTCTGTACTTGGATAAGCCAGGATAAACACATTAATGCCAGCATGTTTGAATTCCAATGGTGAAATTGTCACATATAATCATGTGCTGCCCCTAAGTACCTTTTTGAGGTACTTGCACTTTACTTGAGTAACATCCCTTCAATTTTAATTTCTACTTCTACTCCACTATGTTTTAGAGGGAAATATTGTAGTTTTTACTTCACTACATGTATTGGACAGCTTTGGTTATTAGTTACTTTATATACTTTATATCGTAGGCGGAGTTGATAAACTACACATTCAGAGTACAATCAAGCTGTCTCGGCATCCTTTCGGTGCGCCAGCATGGGAATGTAGCAACCGACACCAGACACCGCAACTCTGGTATATTGAGAAATACAGAGAGCACCTTGGAGGTGATAGGCTTAATCAGGGCTTAAATGTCACAGACGTTCATTTATATGTAAACACTTTTTACTTAAATGGCATTTTCATTGCAGGACTTGTACTTGTACTGGAATGTATTTTTCTATATAACTACAATTTACGGTAACAGCAAAATACTTCCTCCACCACTGCTGAATTACAGCAATGTATTATGTGTCCCTCTGTTAAAGTTCACATGACCCAAAGTGTGGGTATAATTTAAGTTAATAAAGCTGGTTATCAAAGCTATTAAAAGAGAAGGCAATAAAAACACTATTTTAATTATAATTTAAAAAAAGGACAAGTGAAATTGAAATGTGTTTCTGCTCAAAAATACAGACTCAGAAATGGAACATACTAAGGAAAGCTCATTGTGGGACTGGCTCTAGCGGCTGTAAACATTTCCTTTTCCAGCCTAGCAGGTGTGCTGCCTACTGCCATTTTTATTTTGCTCTGCAAAAAACTCCAGGGTATAAAGGAAGCCATTAGATGCCACATCAATGAGAATGACACTTATACCCCAGATATGCTTAGGCTATTGGAGTATCCTGATAATGTGTTTACATGTGAGAACATTAAATCCAGGTTGCAGATACTTGGATAAGCACTTACTTTGGTGTTAAGAACCCCCAAAATATGCTAGTTGCTTTTATTCCAGTAGAAACCAGGGCACTGTGGCAAGGTTTGTGATCACTCCTCTACTCGAGATGTGAAGCAGTTACTTTGTTAAAAATATGACTACAACGGATGTATAGTTATAATAATCAACATGCACAAATGTGTTTCAAAGTTTGGCCAGTAACGTGAAGGATAAATGCATTGTTGATGTTGTCTTCCATTACTAGTGATCGGATTGAGAGAGTAGAACCAGCAAACCTTTCAAGGCAACAGAGCTCAGGCAGCCAGAAACCAAAGTGTTCATCCTGCTGAGGTTGGTCAAGAAATAGTCTCGCTATGCCGGACCTTCCTCCACAGCGCTGCGGAGGAGGGTCTGGCTAGTCCACACAGAATTCCGGGATGGGAGAAAAACATGCTCTGCTTTGTCGAATTTCTTTAAACCAATCCCAATCATGAGTGGGACTGAGCTCCGGACAGAGCCACGGTGCTGCTGTAAAATAGCCACGGGAAGGAACTTGTTTTGGTGGAACGTGGACGATTTAAGAGCTGTTTTAGTCGTGCAACAGAAAACTCGGATTTGACAGATATTCTAGCTAGCTGTCTGGATTTACCCTGCAGAGATCTGAGGAGCAGTTAACCAAAGTCCTCGTAAATTCACCAGAGTGTAGAACGCCAACACAAAGAAAGTGGAAGGTAATCCTGCCATCTGGCGAAATTTTCTGGCGGCAACAGAGTAAAACCGGAAGTCGAACATTGTGGATATACACTAGTCAAGAAATGACAGATTTGCTAGAGAGTTACGGACATGTCATCACTTACAATCACAAACCTGAATGATGTAATTGTCAAATATACAGGGAGCTGAAACAACAGGTTACATGCTTATTATAAAAACATAACAGAGATTGTGTGCATGCAGACATTCTCACATGAACTAGTAACCCCACCCCAAATCTCGACGCCCCAGGTTTTCTGTCTCTCACGTCATCTTATAGCAGTCTGCTAACCCTTCCCAGAGTCACAACTGAACTCAGAAAGCAGCATTGAGTTACTGTACTCCAAAAAGCTGGAAGCAAACTTTCAGAGGATGTGAGACTTGCCCAAATTTGTATTTCCTCCACTGTCTTTGAATGAACCATAACCACTCTCTGACATGCTGAACTTTCTATTTATTTCTCTGTTGTGTCTTTTTAATTTCTTAAAAAAAACAACGTTCCTTTAAATGTGTGTTGTTTATGTTGTATTCAATATTTGAATGCGTTATGTAAAGTGCTTTATACTGCTTCTGCAAATTAATTGTGTTATATAAATAAACTCGCCTTGCTTTCCTGCTTTCATCTACTCACAATCCCCATTCGACACCCCATTCATCCATTCATCAGCCTTCATTTCATTAATATTGTCCCTGGCCCTCATTCATCTCTACATTCAACACTTTTAATGAACAAAAAAATGTTCCCTCCAATGGCGGATGTAATTTATGCAATTCATAGGCTTTCACCTCACTTACACCTTGTGCTAAAATTTAGTGTCTACAGATAAGGAAAAGCTCATACTGACGCAGGGTGTAAATTATTGCAGCTCACAAAGTGATAAGAATTCGATGGTATCTCTGTCAGACGTAAAAGCAAACAGCGTGTTCAATATAAGAAGAAAACATCCACAGATGGGTTTGACACAACATCAGTGCAGGTGGAGAAAGATCAAAGGAAAAGCCAAACATAAAACACAAATTACATAGAGCTATTGCACTGATGTTAGACAGAAATGTCAGATCGTATACACAGTAAAAACAGCCTCCCTGAGCTGGAAACCAGAGCCTCCAAAATGTGAATTGAGGATGTCGTTGGGTGCCACGTTCTGGAGTTGGTACACTGACATTTGATGTCAGTGGGGAAGTTTTCATTAAAATATCTGATCCAAATCCGATTGAAGGGCGTACAACTATTGATTCAGATAATGTGCACATATCCAAAGAGTTCTTACATTATTCACTCTACGGTTGACCTCCAGGTGACATCATGGACACAATTAACTATGAACTGTTCTAACGGATATTGGATAAACAGCATTCTTATTAAGGGCTGATTTTGGTCAGAATTACAACAGGTTCTTAACATTGTTATTAAAAAGTAATTAAAGGCATGAAATGGCATGAAAATTTCAACGACGCGACCCGATACCGGATAAGCGAACGACGATGGATGGATGGCATGAAAACTTTAACAGGTTTTAAACATTAATATGAGTTCTGTTCGCCAGCCTATGGTCCCTCCGTGGATAGAAATGGTGATAGGTGTAAACCGAGCCCTGGGTATCCTGCTCTGCCTTTGTGAAAAGGAAATCTCAGATGGGCCGATCTGGACTCTTACCTCCCCTTTCTGTGCTTTGCCCGACCAATGAGAGAGACAGAGATATCATGGCTTCCAACGAGAAAAGTGGCAGTTGGTCAAGGCCAGACCTCCAGCCTCCACTATGCCGCCCCCCCCTCGTCTGCTCCTTAAAAGCTACAGACTCAGAAATGTTACATACTAAGGAAAGCTCATTGTAGGACTGGTTCACATGGCTATAATTTTTGGAAAAGAGACTTCAGATATGGTATTAGGGGACCACTAAGGTCTATATAAAAGGATCCTAAGTGCACCATGTCGTGGGACCTTTAAAATTGCCTCCGATGGCTATAAATCTGCCACCTTTGCTCTTGTTTTCGGGAGGCAGAATTGTTATGCGCAGTGCGCATGAAAAACAAGTGCACAGAATACAGAAAACTGCAGATAACAGATGTAAAACATGACTGGATTGTTTGGGTCTGGATTGCATTTTCATGTGAGGTTTACATTTTTTGTTATCCCCCCCCCTAAATGTACATTATGTGCATGTATACGTCTTGCGTCTTACTTTAACATATGCACGCCCTCTGGGGTGGTTGGCTGGTTGAAGCGTCTCATGTATTCGTGCATCTCTGGGAAGCTCTTCTTCATGTAATCCTCAGCGCTGCTCTCCCTCACCGTCCCAAAACGGAAGCCCATGGATGGATGGTGCAGCTGAGAAAACACAGGAAGAGATGAGAGGAAGAGAGGATGGAGATAGTGGTGGTGGTGGTGGTGATAGAGAGAGAGAACAAGAGAGGGGGGGGGGAATGTCATGATGGGGCTCATATCAACACTGTATCCCCGAATTCCCCACAGGGTTTACGTACAGGGATATGGAAAGTTATAATCCTTCACAAATAATTCTTCCCATTAGCCTGCCCTTGTGTAAGATTAGTTTGTGTGTTCATGTTGCTGTAGGTCTCTGTGTGTGCGTTTGGGGTGCTGACATGCATGCAGTCGCAAGTTTATGTCCTTGTATGCAGTCTAACCTTGTCGTCATGAATTCCTGAGACCTCCTCGAAGGTCTTCTCCCCGACCATGACCGCAGCTAGGTTGGCGGTGTAGCTAGACAGCACCAGTAAGCAGAAGATGGCCCAAAGGTTCATCAGGAAGCGCCCGGTCCAGCATTTAGGAGTCTGCAGAGTGGAGATGTATGCCAAGAGATATTTTTCTGTTTTGATTTGTTTTGCTTCTGTGTAATTAAAATAAAAAAAATAAGAAGCAAATTTCGACAATGAGTGAATCTAAAAATATCTCGGCTCAAAACTGAAAAATGTCACGACGTCAAGACAAAAATGAAACAGATTGACAACAAGCACCATGGAGTAGACTGAGGAAACAAAAAATGTGCAGGGGTTAAAATGATGAAATACAAAATATGTGAGGACAGGAACTTTCAGGTGTAAACGCAGAGCCTTCCCGAGGCTCTCAACCTCATCCCCCTGTCATGCTCATCTTCCATAAAAATCTAAATTTAACCCGGAGTAAGGGGTAATCACGCAAATCAAAACAGACCAAAAGAGACAATCTAACAAAGTGTGACTGTTTTTGAGGCACATCAGAAATATCTTTCCATGAAATTGCCTGCCTCAGGGAATGAATCCACCTGCACACTGTAATCATTTATTTATTCCACCAATTAAAATCCACTTAACTGAAGAAAAGAGATGAATTTCTAGTGTTTTAAAGGCTTGGGATTAATGAGACATTAATAATACGAACAAGGTTGTAACCCATTATTACGGAGGTGTTTGGTATGTTTTCAGTTCTTTGCATAATTAGTTTGGGAACTGAAAGGAGAGAGGGGAGGGGGGGGGATGCCATGCACACTATCAGCACAAACTATTCAGAAATGTTTTGGGGAGGAAATGTGGTCTAAGGGAAATGGTAAATAATCTTGTTTTGCACTTTGGTGCTTAGTTGACGATATAATGATCGGGTTTGACTAAAACAGGCTTCTCATTTCTGGTCTATAACTCTCAATTTTGTGAGCTGAAGTGAGATTTGATCAGTGATAGCTAGCTAGCCAGTTAAGCTAACATTTGTCCCATGAGTTGGTTAAAAACTCTGGATTAATGTTTCATGCAGACTTATTTTTAATAAGTGCTGCGGGACTTGAGCACCCACGGAAAATACTGAACACCAATGGAGCACCACCGTTTGCCGGACTGCCAGTAGGCTACATTCATTTAAAAGTAAGCATTGCAGTAGAGAGTAAGTAGAGCGTCTGTCATAGTGTGATTGATCATGTTGCCGTCATTCCCCTGCTCCATAAATAATTCCTAATTTCTGCTTTTCTAACTCAAACAATAGGTGTAATTTCGTATAAATGAGGTTTATTGACCATAAATTCCAAAAAATAACTGTAAAACCAAAGTTAATAAGTTAGTGTAACGTAGTGTTGAAAACGTAAACAAAAACCTTCAGAAAAAGTTGAAGTGTTAGCTAGTATCCAGGACCAGCTTCCACACAGAGGGAAAATACTACATTGTGAATCTTGAAGTCTTGAACAGATTTTCTTTGTAATCCCACGAAATAATGTAGTTAGTTAACTATGACCTCACCGGCGCTGGAAAAAACGCTGGCCTACAGGCCGTCAAGTGGTAATAAGCTAAGCTAGTAGCTGGAAACGCTAACAATTGCAGAGTTTTTTAGAGAAACACGTCATCCCTTGCACTTTTGCTTGCGTATTGGGCATCGGAAAGAACAAAAAAGTGTTTTTCCCCTTTGATTTAGTTGTTTTGAAGACTTTAAAAATGTACCACATTGTATTAAACCTGAACACTCCAATAAAGGTGACCCCAAAATAAACAAGCTATAATTAGCAGTTTAGCAATCGATTTCCTTGCCCACTGTTCCCCCCATAGCCTAAACAAACATGAGTCTTTGGCTCCGACCCAGCACACAAAGGTCCAGATTGTTGCTTAAGTGCATTTAAACAGGTCGCACAGCTGCTAATGGGCACAAGCTGTTAATTGACAAATTGCCAGTTGCCAGAATCAAACCTGTGACCTTTCAATTATGGTAAGGTCTTTCCAGTCACTTGGCCTGTATTCCACCCAAGTCGTGTGCACTGCTTCCTTTAGGGACAATGTTTGATTAAAGACATATGATGGCGTTCACACTCACTAAGAGGAGTTACAGGAATAATTTAAGCAAATGATGTTTCCAGATATTTTTTATGTGCTGCGTGAAAATTTGAAGAGCAAGCATAAGTTATCATAATGATGGATTTTGGTACAGTATGTTGCTGTTTAAAAAAACAAAGAATACAGAGGACAGTTTTTCATTTGCGTTTCATTTCCCTTTGACACCATCAGTCAAACCTGACAGGTTTCTGAAAAACGCTGTTACTGCAAAGGTACATTTAATCTACATATTTATACCAAAAAATGTAATCTTTGAAGGGCAATACATTGTTTTTCATCTTGCTACATATTTATTTTCCAATGGCCAGATTTGCCCAAGTCCGAGGATTTGACTTCCATTATCAAAACACTTGTCCCACACATTTCTGTCTCGTACTAACTGCCTGGCTCTCCACTTGCCCCTTTCCCCTTTCCCTTTTGCATCACCCTCTGTCTGCCCACCTCAATGTCATAATCATTATGATGCTATTCTTTGCATGCCCACTTACCATTTTAACCCTGTCTTGCCATCTTTCTGTCAATATCCTTACTACCTACAGTTCACAATTCACAGTGTGCACTCCCTCCACTGGCCCTCTTCCCCTTCTTGTTTTCAACTTTGTGTCTGACTACTTCGGCAAGTTAACCTCTACTCGCTCCTGCTTTTTCCAAATTCATCCATCTCCATCATCCTCGCCCTTAACTCCTTCAATCTCTGTCGGCCCACTTACCCTTTCCCCTCTCCCTCCCTGTATGTGCATTATACTCCCTGTACCTTTTCTTTCTACTTCATCACTGCCTACCTTCTTCACCTCTCACCTATCAATCTTTTCCCCTCCCTAGCGAATTCTATCATCTTTCCCCTCTAACTTCCTCTTTCAACTTGCCTTAACTGTTTTGTCCTCTTAATGACAATGCACATCTAATCATAATGCCTATTTATCACACAGAGGAGGGGCTACTTTACCTTGGTGGCGACAGTACGTCCAAACAGTATGGCGTAGCAGAGATTGAGGGCGGAGGAGTAGGAGAACACACGCAGCCTGTTCCTGCCATGAGGTGTCATGCCGAAGGGGCTGTTCCACTCGTACAAGGTGAGGAAGAGCGCGGTGAGATGGAGCGTGACAAAAATACCCACCCACATGGACCAGTGGAGAGGCCACATGAAGGCTCCGATGGGGGCTGCAGTGTCTCGGCTACGAACCTAGTAGGTCAAAAAGAAAGAAATGTGCAAAAAAAACAAAAACAGGTTTGATTCAGTCTCTCCCCCAGAATGACATTGTTGGTACCTTCTGCTAGATTGTGATTATAATTCAACCTCCAGTTTGTTAGATCCCATTAGTAAACTTCTCTCAAACAATCCTAGGCATAATTACTTAAAAGAAAAATTACATAAATTGTATTTATTTTGCGCTATTCCTTATTCTGTAAGGTCAATAAATCACTTTTTCAAATGGAACCATATTGGCAGATCACATTATGCATTGCAGTATGTCAGCCAAGGAGGGAAATGTTAACAAATCAAAGATTCACTGCAGCATGTTTAAGGACTCCGCTAATGCCTCTCAGACTCATTATACACTTTTAAACTACCTTCCATTTTGAACTTTTTAAAACTGTCCACTGAAAACTAATTATTCACAACTAATGATCCCGTGTTCCTCACCAGGAGACCGGGTGAGGGGGACATTAGGGTGACATTAAGTAGCTGCAGACCATATCGTCAACAGAAATAATGTCAGCCAGAGAGAGAGAGATTGACAAATCAAAGCTGACTCACTATACAGTAAATATTTCATGCTATGCCCCATTGCTTCTACAATCATTAAAATACAAACTCAAATCTAATGATGACTTAAAGCAGTTTTACCAGAATGCCCAGGCTGGTGGAGTAGAAGGGCGAGGTGAAATCGATGACCCTGCTCCTGGCAGAGTTGATGGAGAAAGAGGTGACAGCCATGTCAGCGGTTCCGCTCCGCAGGTCCCCGACCAGCCCCGTCCAGCGCCCCGTCCCGCTCAACGCTCCGTACTTCCCATCGCCGACGATGTAAAGGTCAAAGGTGAAACCCATGTCCTCGGCCAGTTTCTCCAACAAGTCGATGCAGTACCCGTAGCAGCACTTCCTCAGGTCCTCCGGTAGTTCTGACAGAAAAGAAGTGACAATAATGTGAAATTTGTCTGGATGGTTTGGAAGCAGGCGCAGCGCTTCTGGGAATTGGACTGTTGACAATAGATAATGAAAAATGTTGATGGACCCTCACAGCACACTAAACCTGGGATAGAAAAAAAACGTACAACCCTTGAACTATGTGTAGGAAAAAAGAAGAGTTGGTATATTGACAGGAAATCATTTTTACACAACCATTTGTGTTTTCTGGCCACATTTTTTGGAAACTCAGTCAATCAGATTTCAGCAGTATGCAAATTGCTCTTGGCAAAAAAGGTCTTTGTCCAAGAACAACTAGCATATTGAATTTTGTGAATTCATCCTCAGTACAAATTTCAATTAGCCATCTTTCATCATTTTAGCAAATCTGTTGATTGATCCACAGGAGAGTGGAGAATGGACCATTGTGGCCAAATCACTTTGGACATCACAAAAAAAGTGATAAAAAGTGTTTTTTATTTAGCTGTGACTTGCTTTTACTTTTGTCAGCAGACTGCAGACGGAAGATGGGTAATCGATATTTGTATTATAGATGAATTCATAAAATTAGAATTCCTAGTGATGGACAGGCTGCCTATATATGTTGCCAATAATTCTAGCCAGATATATAGTACCTGGTATTTCATTGACACGGCAGTTTTGATCTCTTATTGATTTAATGCCTTTGATCCTCTTCATTCTCTTCTTCATTCGTACCTGTTGAGCTGAGCCTTTGACATTCCATCTGGTATATTTTTGAGCTGGACTGACCAGCCATGATCCCTTATTGATTTTACTTCTAAAATCCACTCCAATCTAGAGGAAAAGCAGTAGATATGTGGTCCGTGACAGTAGGAGATCTATGCCAAGAGATCTAACAGTTTAAAAAAGAGAAGCTTCAAGTCTTCATAAAAAAGAATTGTGTGCCTTTTTCAACAAGTTGAAAAAATGTTTTGTTGACGGGTATCACAGGAGCTCTTCTGCACACCAGTGTCTCATCACTACAGCATTCGAAAGACAAATGCCAAAACATAACTCACCGTTCCCCTCCCAGTCTGCAACTGAAGTGTTTGGGTTGTGCAGCTGGTTGAAGATGCTCTGGATTAAGTCGGACCGGTTGGTTCTGGGATCCAGACAGAGCTGACCAGCTGGACACAATCCATCCTCATCCACCTCCCGCGTGAAGACAAACGGGTGTTCCACCAGTGTCACCACCCGCAGGCGGTGTCCCTCGACGGATTCTCCCGGCCTCCAGCGTCCTCCAGCGTTACTGTCCCCCTGGCCTTCCCCTCCCCTCACTCCTGCTCCAAGACCTTGTCCCTGGCTGCTCCCGAACCCTCCCACCAGTCCTAGGATCCCCCCTTCTAGCTCCAGCCGGCCTCGGGTCCACTGGCCTACAGTCACCCAGGCCGGCTGGCCAAGAGCACCCCTCTTCAGGCTCCACACGTGGAACAGCTGGGAGGTGAGGACTCGAGAGAGGCCGGCATCCACCTGGATCAGGCCTGTGGCCCCGGTGAAGGAAGTGTTGGAGAGGAACCTCAAGGGACACAGAGAGACAAACAGAAAAGTAAGTGAGAGACAACAAAGATCCATGCTGGTTTATTGCCGTTTAGAAATATAGTCTGCTGTAATACACAACACTTAAAAAAAGGGAAAAAGCAGGGAATGTTACAAACGATGGTCTAGACGGGTCTGGTCTGGTCGCGGAGCTTTAGCAAGTCTATTCATAGATGGGTAATTGCCTCTCCCAGAAAGTCATAATTAAAAGTTAATGTAGGGCAGTGAGGATCTCCTCCTATCTGCCAGTCCATACAGACAGTCATTGCCATTCATCTCATTCGCCTGCCGGCCCCGTGCTGGTCTTCACGACGGAATAAATTAGGAGGAGCAATCCCCGTTTCTACATAAATCTGCCCTGGCCTCTTGAACTATGCAGGGATTGTTAGCACACGTCTCAGCTTTTGATCATGCGGACATCCTCCGAGGATGTCTCAATGTGAAACCATTCAAGTACTGTTTGATCATGTCTTGATTAGTGGGGGATTGTCAGGAGGTCATTGCATATGGTAGGGGTGGTTGTTGAAATGTTAAAGTATGCAGGGATCACTGCATTCGGAAATGGGTGTTGAGCCGTGCGGGGACTGTTGATTATGTCTGGGTCAAGGCTGGAAATGGCAGGTTTTCCTTCCTGTTAATGGAAAAGGTTGGTAAAGCCATGGCACTTTCTCAGAGCAGAAAAATAGCTTTTCCCTTTTTATATTCTCTCTTTTTCTTTGTCTCCCTCTCTCATCTCAGAGTTATATGTTGAATTGATGAGCTGGAGAACCTTTTCCATTAAATATGAGATTCACAAAGGAAAACGAAAAGACTAAGTTGATCACGAGGGTCAATAAAGTTGCCTCCAAGGCCAGGCTGGGCTAAAGCATGTCTGCAATGCACAGAGAATGGTTCAACATGTGAATGTATGCACAATTGTATGCATTCTGCTGGCGCTTCTGTTCATTACATTGCAATTTACCTCATCAACACAATATCAATTCATGAGCCCATTCCATGCAAAATAACTGAGGAGCTGATTAAAAATGCCTTTGATTTGAAAGTCATTCCCATCTCATTCCACGTTAACTTATGTTTCCTCATCAGCAGCTCCCTCTGTCTCCGTGACCATAAAGCGGAAGTGCTAGCCTTGCCTTGAGCTGAAATCACTCATGGTAATAGCGCGGCTGAATCATCATATCCCATAGACAGCAGATTCATCAAGCCGATCCACTCCAGAATCATACAGTATACTGTAATGGCTGCGGCTGGCCACAAAAAATTAACCATAGGCTTCCCTTCACATCTCTTATGTGAGCAGAGAAGTGCAAAGCCCCTTTTTGTCCCGCAGTTTGTGACATTTCTGGATCCGTGCCCAGAGATAAGAGTGTGAGCTAGGATTGTGATATAATACAGAGATTAGAGCAGGGGAGTGAAAAAGACGGCACGCTTTTAAGCAGTGCCTTTTAGAGCTGGGTTCTGTTGTGTTGCATTGGTCCAGAGGCTGCATTTAAAAAATGACTGGATGTCGAAGCAGGTTGATAAGTCAGCCAAGTGGTGTCAGAGAGGGATGGTTTCCCCTCAATAACACCTGGCCCTAAATAAATGTCAGCAGAGTGGCCGGTGAATGATGACTCTATAAAAGGGAGTCCCAGGCATGTGTCTCACTCCCATATCACTCCATCTCCTTTACTTTGGCGGAAAGTTTACTTTGTATGTCTGGGATGATATGGATCTTGCTTGTTTCAATGGTTTTAATCTCCTCAGGAGAGATGGAATCTGCGTGGCAGCTGTGTCGAGTGAGATGGCACTGAGTGGCAGATCTCACTCTGATAACAACAAGCCTCCATCTATTTCCCTCCCATCTCTCCGTTTTAATCCCCTCCCTCACATCCTTTTCCTACACAAGCTTCTTCTTCCTTTTCTTTGATTGTATTTACTGTTTTCCTTTTGCTGTTTCCTACTTCCCCTGTCTTTCATCCATGATCTATCTGTTCGTCTTTGACTACTTTCTTCTTTCTGTTCAATGTATTTTTGGAAATAATCACCCAAAAACAACATCAAAAGTGGCTAGTTTCTCATATTTTTACTGTGGCCTTATCCTCACTGGTCCAGTGCTTTGAATCAGAAACAGTAACATTGTGCAGCTTTTGCTCCTGCCCTCCCTCACATCTTCCTCTCTTGCTTATATCTCCAGACATCCTCTCTCCCTCCCTGCCTTCCTCACTGTCCCTTGGGCATTGAGCTGTTAATTGCCTTTTCCACGTGGAAGTCTCTCACTTCCTTCAGCTTTCTTAGTGCTCCCAGGAGCAATGGCATTGTCTAGCTGTTGCAGCGCAGGGATAAGAATCAGGGAGTACGCTGGAGGGCATGGAGTCTAACTGGACTGCATAACCTGTTTTATCAGTCTCTCATAGGCCAGAAACAAAGGTCACTGACACTATATTGTGGAGGACATATTATAAAGAGTTTATTCTGCTAGTCTAGACTACATCCTAATTGGCCTGCCACAGAAAGATTGGGACTTTCCCTGGTGTCCTGATGAAGTTTGAGTCTATTCAAACGCATAACTTCTTGTTTTTTCTTATTGTACAGCAACACTCACAGCTCTTTAAGACTTTAGTTAGGCACAGTGGTGTAACGTCAGCACTTTAATATGCAATCACAAGAACAATGTTAATGTACTGATGTAACCCACACCATGACTATAGTTTAGCTTGTGAGCTTGCTAAGATGGGGCAATTACCCCTAAAGATAAAGCGCAATTTAGTCTGTATAAAATATAATTAAAAGGGAGTCTTTGCCGATTTTGTACTGCCTCTGCATCATCTGGCTGACTTTTGCTGGAAGGTTAGTGGGAAGCTCCGTGGCTGGGCGCGGTTCATCTGGATGTACTGCCTGCTCGGGAGTTGAAAATCAAAAAGTTTCTTTTGCAGGCATTTTGTTTTGGGCAAATTACAATTTTAACCTGATGATGGTGCTACATAGAAAGTGAAGGGAACATTGACACCACTATATTTATCCACATTGGTACATTGGTACATGAATACCAAAGTTCATGGCAATCCAACCAATAGTTGTTAGACATTTCTCTTAAAAACTGCAAATGTCATCCTCATGTTACCACTAGAGGGAAAAGTCATTGGATTACCAAATAGTAGGCTTCATCTTCTAGGGACCATGGACGTCTGTACAAAATACAAAATCAATCCATCTAATAGTTGCTGAAATATTTCAGTCTGGACCAAGGTGGTGGACTGACTGTGTTTGCTATCCATAAATTTGCTGCTAGCGTGGCAAAAAGTGAGCAATTTAATCACATTAAACCTAATCAACTTGTTTTAATTCTAATAATGAATGTCCAATAAAATTGCTTTGGAAGCCAACAACTCCCCCTCTACTTGTTTTAGCCTCTGGCCCTCCATGCCAAATTGTTTTGGCATCCCAGTGCACAACTTAAGTGCAGAAGGAGGGAACGCTGTGAGAATCCAGCTTGTGATTATGTGGGTGGTGTTGATGATCACTCTCAGCTGGCAGGCATCGTGTGTGTTCAATATTTGCTGTGGGCCCAGCTCACACTACAAATCCTCCTCTCACCAGCTACCACGTGACCACAGTTGTTGGATACATGCTGTTTTATCCTTTGCACCGTTATAAAATATCCATGTCAACTGGCAATGCAAATACACTTAATTTATGTTTGGAGTGAGTTTATGGCATAGGGCTTCAGTGCATCTCTATCAGCCACATAAGAGGGGTTGTAATGTATGTGAGTACAAGTTGTTTCTTCTTCTGCTGTGTACACATATGAGGATTTAGTTCTTCTGCTTTGAGTGAAAACATCTATAGTTTAATATTTATTTCAATATGCTTTTTCACTGCGTGTGTGCGTATGCATTATCGCAGACAGCACCTTGACGGAACCCTGTAAAATGCTGCCAGAGGCCCTTTTAAAGGCTGCAAGGATTGAAGCAGCAGCAACAGCGAAGAGGAACATATAAACCTCTGTGGTGTCAGTCTGTGAATCTGTATGCCATAAAGACCTCCTCCCCAACCCGAGTATGACAGCACTATTCAGAAAGAGCCACCCCCGTGGTGCAGAGGACAGACAAGGGCAATAACCGGAGCGTACAGTACCACCAGTGGAGCCAACAACTCCTCCTCACATAAAATGCCAGATCAGTCAGTCAGAAAGCTAACGAGCTTACAGACATTTAGGAGCAGTTTCATTGCAGTTTGTCAGTATTTTACATGTATCATTTGAGGATTTACATAAGGGATGCGCAATTAATTGTATCAAAATCGCAATATGGATTGGTGCAATATTCAAATCGCACAATATGCAATATTGCAATAAGTGTCAAAGCATTCGGAATGAGGTGCTGCAGGGACTTCCCAGCCTACAAATCGTATCCTACAGACAAAAGAAAAAACTCTTTGTAGGATATTCGGGCGTAACAAATATCCCACTATGATAGGTTTATTTTTGATATTTTCAATGAAAATGAGAATAATGACACAAAAATGATCATTCCCTCAAATATCTTGAATCATATCGCAATATCAGTTAAACCAATTGCAACTAGATATTTTCCTCATATCGTGCAGCCCTAGTTTTACATACATCATTTAGTGATATACATTTGGAACCTCAGCTAACCTTTTTTTATGCCCATGAGGTATTTAAGAAAAAAACAGTAGGCCTGCAGGGGTTAAGGATAGTAATTGAAGTCCAATCCTGACAAGACCACTCCTAATCCTACTGTATGTCGCCTAAAGCAATATATGTCATTTTTGGAAGGAATACATTTATCCATCGACCCCTCTGCTGACGTTTTCTTGAACAAATCTGTACCAGCTGCAGGGTACTGCTCTAGAACTGGCCTTGCCACTGGCCTTTATCTAAAGGTGCCATCAAAAGAATTTCCAGGGGTAACAGAAACTCTACTGGAAATAGATGTCTCTGGATTTCTTTTTGTACATTTTCAATATTGTAGTGGGCAGATATCTCAAGCTGTCACAGCTCACAACTACGGCTGAGTCATCGGGCATCGAGATCCTGCACAAGCTATTTTTTACAAAAGTAGAGGGGTCTAGTACACGTTAGGTGTCTCTCTTTCACAGGTCTAGATGTCTAGATGAGATGATACAAAGTGACCACACTGTCAAAAACACACACAGCAAGCGGGAAGACCTGTAAACTCAGCACTCGGTACGTTACCCAGTACAATAATAATATGGAAAAAACGTGCAGTTGTAACATAAAGGCCCCTATTTTGGTGAATGGTGCAGGTCCATTTAAGGCGTGTCCAAATCCACTTATGCTAGATTGACGGCGGAAAAAGGGGTCCAGGCGCCTGGTTGAAAAGGGGTGCACTTAGTGTCTCCATTAATTCATAGGTGTGTTTTGAGCGTAACATTCAATAAACCAATCGGAGTGTCATCTCCCAATCCCTTTAATAACCAGGCACGTTTGTGCCTTGGCGCATTGCTATTATGATGGTGGATTTTCACCATAATATCTTTTGCATGTGTGTGTGGTGCTGCGCTGCCCTGTGTGTGTGTAAAAAGCATGGTGTGCACGGGCCGGGCATAAGCCTAGGCACACTTTAATAATGCGCTGATAAAATAACAATGAAATGTTGAGCTATAGACTTTAGACCAGGTTTTTATTGGCCAATGGCACGATCACTTCCTGCTGCCTCAAGATAACAATACGCTAAGAATTCACCCAAACACACCTCACTGTGAGAGCTGCACGCCCATGGGTGCAAAGATGGGCGCAGGTGTATTTGCTATTGAAATAATGTGGGGACTGGGCGGTCTTAAAATGGCAAAGACACTTGCGTCAGGCTTTGCGCAGCACTGTTCCGGGTACAAGATAAGGCCCAAGGCAGTGCATACATCCCAAATTTAACTAAGCAGAAATTGAGAACACTAATGTAGGGGGGCACCGTCACATAAGTAACCATATACAATTTAACTTTCTTCATTATGCAAAATATACAATAGTTTTAACCAAATGAGTATTTGAACGCACTTTACCCGGCAAACTGTAGCTAGATACATCCATTTTTTTGTAATTCAACCTGTATAACTGGTGTGTAAATATACTGTGTGTGTACATTTACCTGGCCAGATATTGTCCGGAGGAGGGCACCTCTTGTTGGTTTGGTTTGTCGTAACAATTCACCATGTTTGGATTCAGCGCCAGGTCCGGACTCACCATGGTCGCCGCAGTGACCGCGCGGCCAATCAACTGCAAAGCATCCCGGATATAGAAGCTGATTGGCTTGCGGCCCACCTCCCCATAGGCTAACAGTCCAAGGGGACCTCCCAGAGTGTGGAGCGAATCTGGAGACAAGGGATATCCCATGATCCACTGCAGCGCTGGTAGTAATGGGGCGAGGCGCTGAGCGGCCCGCAGGATGGAGGAGAGGCACTCGGGGTCAGATCCCAGGAGGAGAACGGAGGAGATAGGAGAGGGGGAGCGAAGGAAACGGGTGGAGAGGATCTTCAAAGCCTCATCTTCCCTCTGATCCTCTTTCTTTTCTTCCCTGGTCTCCCCCCTTCTATCCGTGCCCCCGGAGATGAGGGTCATGTTGATGATATCCCACAAATGCCAGTTAGAACCGCTGTGCATCTGCAGGTGAGATAGCAACCCTTCACCCCATTCCTCCCAACCGGGGCAGAGCACAGCTGCTCCTCCCCAGCTGCTTTCCCCCCGGCTTCCTCTGTCCCTGTCCCCTTCTCTCCCCTGCAGGACCGCCAGCAGCAGGCTGCCTAAGGTTGATGGAGGCACACGGGCTGACATCTGCAGGTGGAATCGGTTCTATCAAAGAGGACAGGAAGGAGAATATGGAAGTCAAAAGAACAAAAAAAAAGCAGGGGGCACAATGAGAGACAAAAAAGAAGTTAGAAAATTGATAGAAAATGATAGAGGAGCGAACAAAAAGGGAGAGAAAAAAAGGCAGAAGAGAAAACAAGAACAAAACAGAGATTAATAGATACAGCCAAACCCCAACACCTCAGGGCTGAATAACATAAAATCACATTAAACGCAGCTTTTATGAGCGCCTGAGTACTGCAAAAAAAATAATCCCTGTTGCTGCAGTAATTCACCACAACGCTGATCAGAAACAATCAGTCACATTTGTTCATTATCTCGCACTCTGAATGAGAAGAGCCGCGCCGATACAAACAAGGAGTCAATGATTCGCGTCTAATCGGCAACATCACAGTTGGCTTGGCAAGACAACAGTAGCATCCACAGTTCATCCAGAAGCCCGCATTCCCAAACCCCACTGAAAACACTGGCTTGTTTCATACTGTTCCAAAATGGATAACACTGTTGTCCTTGAATGCAGCTCACAGATGGACCTTCCCCCTCCTTCCTTTGGGGCTTCTATCCATTTGTCATCCTATCAGTGCTCCAGGCAAGGTTGAGGCGTGAGACTGCTTTAATATAGAGAGTCCAAAGTTAGGCTTAACGTGGCTTAAGATTTGCACCACCTCTTTGAACTGAGATGATAGGTAGGCACAGCACACTATGCTCATAAACACCCTCTGGCAAAAATGCCTATACACTTTCATGGATCTTTATAACAAATGCAAATGAGCACACAAGCATGCACACATGCGTGCACACATAAGATTCCAGGTTACAAAGCACAACACACTGGATTTAAGTAATATACCCCAACACACACACATTTTGATAAAGAAGAAAAGATACACATTTTCTGACACAGCCAGACATCCAAAAGTACGCAAAAAATACACCAATATATTCACACAAACATATTTACACACACAACGCACGCACATGCACACACACACAATTAAATCCGTCCATATACTAAAACAATCCATCCAGGTACATACAGTATGTGTAGAGAAACTTCTGCAATGCACACTTGCACTCATGTGTGTCTGAAGATGGAACATCTAAACCCAACCCACACACATTCATTCAAATGGAAATATCCCACCGGGGAGTACAAGATAAACAGAGGGACCCTCTGCTGAAAGTCCTTGAGCCCCTTAAGAGAATAAGAAGAAAAACTTCTCATTTGAGTGAAGTCTACAAAGACACGGATGAATTAATGCAGCGTTATGTGTTTATCCTCCTGAGAGAGGCTAGGAGTGTGTGTGAGGGGACATGTGAAATAAGCCACTTCATTTGAACTCAATGGGGGGCCAGGAAAATAGCCATGGAGGGTGGGTGGGTTTTTTTTGTCCTGAGATGGCAGTGGGTGGTACAGAGGACTAGACATGGGATGGAGGTGCCTGCTACAGGTGTGAGGCTCATCCCAAATATAACTGCCAGGAATGAAACTAACATCATGCAGATTTTGTCAAAGGACCACACGAGCCCAAAATGTGACCAAAGAAGATCAAACCAGAGCCTTAAGGCAGCTGGAGGAATTACCATGTAGATCCACATCTGCTTTTATTCTAAGTTCTTCTAGGTAAAATCCATCTATGGCATCTATCATTTAAATATTTATATATTGCCAAATGTTATTGTATAACTATGTTAGGTTGCTGAATAAAGTATGCTTAAAACATGAAAAAAGCAACAAAAATGAGACATTTTGACACGTCTAAACAGCGGATGAAAAAAAAAAGTGTGTAAATCACACTCCGAATAAATACAGCTAGTTAGAAAACCACAGACGGAAACTTAGAAAATATATCATTGTCAAATTAACTGTAATAATGATCAATTGCAGTACATCCCACAGCTGTGTCAGCTGTTTTGTACCAGTGTTATTATTTCTCTTGCACTGACAGTTACTGCTAACTTGGTTCACTTTTAGAGACATGCTTTTACAATATTTATTTACATTAGAGGCGTTCAGCCGACGCTTTTATCCAAAACGACGTGCATTGAGCCCAACGATAGATTTACTTCAAGAGTGTGTAGAATAATAACAAGAGCCACCCGCAGCATTATGGAAGTTTTATTTATAGTTGCTGCTGTTAGGACAGAAAGCAAATTAGAGTGAATGGAGGAGGCAGATATGGGAGCTGTGATGCGATTCTAAAGAGATAAGGTGATGTGAAGCTTTTCTTAAAGGCATGAGTTCCAGCCCATAAGATGGGAAAGCGCTCTGCTGTTTGGACTGGAAGAGGAAGGACTTATTCAGAAATTCTGTAGGCAGTCGAACCTGACAAGCACCAAAGTGGATGAAACTTTTTAAACAAGCACATAACTGGAGTTATTGCCTATGATCACTCCAGTCCCTTCTTGAATGCGTTTGAATTCTTTTGGCATTAATTACAGTGATATATTAGAGCAATAACTCCCAAAAGAACATTTTCTGCTGAATGCTTATAGGTACAAATGTGATGTACCAACAGTACTTACTAAAAAAAGTCTTCTTCAAAGTAATGTACATTTATAATACAAAACAGCATGACATATGAAAGTTCCCTAAAATGTTTTGTGGTAAACACAAACAGCGCTGTGCATGAACATTCCCAGAATACATCAGCCCTAGGTGTGGTTTTAACATGTTTTAGGTTTAGCATTTTTATTATTTCACCTTTATTTCACCAGGTTAGTCTCATTGAGATATAAAATCAAGTGTATTTGGTCCTTTGTAGCAACAAGGGATTTGGCAACACTGTCGGCTCTGGTAAAACAAGGCTTCTTTGCAGTGAAGCATACATATCTGGTATATGACAAGAAGACCTGATTTAGACATAACTGACTGAACACAGTTTGGGCTGACTACAGTGGGCCACTTCTTGAGCCGCTGGTGCCAACCTATGGTTAGCCCCAAACGGCCTAGCGCCAGCCAGCCTCTATTTCTGTCCCTGAATCAATACACACTATTCCTCTTACACACATACACACGGGCGCACTTTACGTTATTTATGAAAACTTTTAAAGAACCGATTCTTGGCCACTCATTCTTAAACCAACTAAAATCTTTTTTATTTGAACAATGACAACATCCTACATTTATCATCTTAAAGTATTTCAGTTTAATAAGAACAATGAAATCCCTGTCAGTCATCACTCCAGCCTAATCCCGCCTGTCTTAAAATAAGCTGGCAGCATCAGGGTTTATCCCTGGGACACACTATCGTATTTGTGTATAATGTATGCGTATATGCATGCATACTTCTGCGATTGCTAATGATTGCTATCTTCAAGTCCACGGAGGCAGACCGCATGATAATTTGTCTTTGTTTTTGACATGCTGTGCTGCTGCCTCGGGTCAGGGCCAACTTTGGCTGTTACAGTTATCAGACTTTTTGAATTTAAAAAGTCAAACCTGGGTCGAGTTTTGCTCTCTAGAGGAATGCAGTTGGGATTTCTTTACGACGTCACAGTCTAGACGAGATAAAAAGGTGGCTGTACTGTCTGTAACAAAAAAGTTTGCAGAATATTGACAGTTTATTCGGAAACGCAGACACATGTCTATGATTTGTCGGTATTCTATTTTTCATTGTTAAGGGACCAGAGGGACACAAGGTGCGGTCTCAGGTCCTGCTCTACTGCTCAGGTCAATCAAGATCCTGGTTGCTCTTTTTTTTTTTTTTTTAAGTACGCAAGTCTTTTTCAGTCTTAGTTAGGAATGCAATGGATGTTTTATCTAAGCAGTGACCCATTTTCAACCTGTTAGGACCTCCAGTGTGTGTGCGTGTGTGTGTGTTTTTGTGTGCATGCTCTTATCTTTTTTTTTCTTCTCAGGTAAAAGCACCATCCTTAAGAACAAGCTTATAAAGACTCAGGATGCCAAATAAGCACAGCTAAAAGGAATGTCAGCATTATTCTGGTGTAAAGTATAAAATCCATACTTACACATGTGCAAATTAGGAGCCCAGAACTGAACCTTTGCTTCTTCATAACAAATCCGGAGTATTGTTTGATGCGCTTGCCTAAACATTTTCAGGTCTTAAAAAAAACTGAATGTGTGCAAATACATGCTCTGACACCCGCACACACACACAGCAGACAGGCACACATGCAGCAGGCACCGGTGCAAGTACACACAAATACAGTGCACACACGCTACGGTTTGAATACTCGTGCATAAACCCAGAGGGATCTGTGGGCAATGTGGAGTAAGCAAACCGACAGGAGTGCGTTGAATCAAAACAGGTGGGAGCAGCTCCCAGTTCCTAAGCTCATTCCTTATTTAGGCCTCCATAAGAGAAGTATCAACACTTGGAAGGTGTGCAACCAAACGCGCAATGCCAAAAGTACGAAGAAGAAAAAAAGACTTCCCTTTAAATAGAAGAGGGAACAGAAGAAACAACCTGCAGTTTCAGAGCTTATTAGAAAGTAAAAGTTCGAGCAAAACAACAACCAGGTGGGACTTGTGGATAGATAGATTGATAGATAGATAGATAGATAGATAGATAGATAGAACATTTACTTCCATTATACAAGTGTGTAATGAAACTTAGTCTGGCTTTCTTCTAGGAGGGGAACTAAAACACACACACACAAACACGTTTGTGTGTGTTTATACAGTACATACACACACACACACACACACACACACACACACACACTGTGTGTGTATATATATATATATATATATATATATATATATATATATATATATATATATATATATATATATATATATATATATATATATATATATATATATATATATATATATATATATATATATATATATATATATATATATATATATATACATATACACACACACACATATACACACACACATATATACACATATATATATATATATGTCAAAACATTTAAAATAAATAATCTGTTATACAAAAGGACAAGAGCATCAGCATCACTACAACTAAATTTAAAGTGCATTCAGTGCATACTGATACCATTGGATAATTGTCTGTGTGCTTTGGAGGGTTTTGGTAGTTGAAGAAAGCTTAAAAAGGCCCAAGATGTAAGATGAAGATCTGAAAAATGCTCTTGTCCTTCTTCCACAGCTTCAGGCTGGGGATGCGTTTAACTCACTGCAGCTTAACTTATTTTCAAAGCTCACTGCACTGTAGCCTCGTTCGGGCTTAGCATCACACTCATGAATCGTTTGCATGGAGCAAAGCATCATCGTAGCCAGCAAAGGCATGCTTCGAGTTGTCCTCACGGTTGCATCCAACAGTGTGGACCTCTGTCTAAGCCCCTGAATGGCTGCTTAGCTTCCTGTTCTGTTCAGAAATAAAAGCTCACGGTCAGGGCAGCGCTCCAAACGAGAACACTTCACTGAACACATTAATGTTTCACCAGGTGAGTTGGCTGTGTGTTGGGAGGATGGACGCAGAGATAGGAAGAGAGAGACGGAGGGAGATCAGTGTGTGAATGTGAATATATGTTTGAGATGAAAGATGGGAAAGAATTTGATATGCAGTTTAATATCCGTATTTGTGAAAGGAGGCAAAAGGTGATGGTTTGCATCTGAATGTGTAGCCGAGAGGAGCAAAGAGAGACCGTGATGGTAGTGTGCCTCGAGGAAAAGAAATATTTTCTCAGCGGGCTGCGAGTCTCACATTTCAAACACCTGAGATGAAAACTGTGCCTATCGAAACCTGAATGCCAGACTAAAATGTCAGAGCAGATGTGGGCTCACATACATGTGTGAAATAATCTAAATCCAAGTAATGTGATTTACCTGCAGTTCAGGAATGCATCATACACTTGCATTGGCTCACACATTATGAATAAAAGAAACTGTTGCACTTGTGTAATTTTGTCTGACTTTCTCTCACAGTCCAAATAAACAGCTGTGATTGAATAAGGCCAGCCCGAGTTGTTTGCATAGTTAATGAAGCAACGCTGAGCAGCGCTCTTTAGTTGACCAGACGGTGGCTAACCGAGCTGTTTGCCATGCTGTTGTGTAATTGTATGCAAATAGCATTGTTTAATTTCCTTACATCTCCTGGCGCTGAGTGTAATATGGGTGACTTTAATCTTTCTCAGCCATGCTGCCTAGGACTGAAGCTTAGCTTTGTGGGGGAAAGAGGCTGCAGCTGTTAGACACATGTGCAGCTTAGGCACACACACACACACACACACACACACACACACACACACACACACACACACACACACACACACACACACACACACACACAATTACGTACTTACACATGCATAAAAATGTGCCACACACTGGCACATGCACGATAAACACAACTGTGAAGCAATCAGCCACTTAACACAGCAAATGACTATGGTTATCTGAGCATAACAGCCTGTTGGCTAAGAGAAACAGAGTGATAAGCAGTAAGATACACACTATGAGGCCCCACCACAGGACTGGCCAAAGATTGAAAAAGGGCCTAATTCTTGTTTCCCAGTTAACCGTTGATGGGGATGAAGCCATGTCTCTCTGATTGTCAATGCTAAATTGCTGTACATATGCAAATACCTTGACTCGATCCAGTGTCTCCCACTATCTCCCATTTAGTGATTGAGTGGGAAAAAGCTTTTGGAGATTGAAGCCTATGGGGGAGCGTGACGAAACAGTAGGCGAAAAAAACACAAAGCACACTAGGTATTAGGTTAGAGGTAAGAGGTTGCTCGTCGCTTAGGCTACTCGTAGATGTGACAATTTGGTGACTGCTGGAAGTACGAGCGTGTTAAGTCCATTAAAAATAAGGATCTTTTTAGTTTCCCTGGTGCTGTGGCAGGTTGGGAAGGGGGGGGTGGGGGGGGGGGGGGGATATACAGTAAATCGTAAAAACACCATTGTAGTCCTGAGTGATTGTGGGAAAAGCCATAAGATTTGACGGGCCGTGTCTCCTCTGTTCCTCCAGGCTCTGAGTTTATGGGGATCATTCCGAATGGGAGAAAAGGCTCAGAGAAAATGGGATTCGCTCATTTTTTACATCAACGTCAAACCAACCGTAATCAAAGTGGATGCGTTTGTGTAGTCGTGTGAGTAAAAACATGCAATTGTGTACGCGTATACAACGTATTTGTCTGTTCATGAGTGTGAGAGTGTCTGAAAGATTATTTGTGTGCTGCGTGTGTGTAAATGTGAATGCCTGTGATTTACAAGCCATTTGTTGGAATATTGTTCTCAGCGTGGCTTCAAATTAATTTGAATGATCAAGACGCAGCACGCACCAGCATTTTCCTGCCTGGAGCATTGTAAGCTACAGTAGAACATAGAGAACCACCCACCTACCCACTCACAGACACACACCCACACACCCACAAACCTTTGTGCTTTGGACTTTGTACATTACCCATAAAGAAGTTTTTGCTACACAATGTGAAATCATACAGTTTAATCAAATGGCAACCCAGAGGGAATTAATTAAATAGAAATGCATATCAAAGCATCCCTGTTACTCGGTAGTGTAAGGTAAATTATCTAATCCAATGCAAAGTGTTCACTTTCCTTATTAGTTGACTTCTTATTCAATGAGACTCCACGGGGCCCGCAAATTTCCCAATGTCATTAATAATAATCAGATAGAGAAAACAGCAGGGGGACTGAATGTGCTGTTCTGGACTGGTTAGTCAGGTCTCCAGTCAGCCAATGTTAGTGCTGAGTGTACTGCTAGCATTGGTAAAGGCTGTCATCTCAGCACGCTGCATCGGCACCTCTTTTGTCAGGAGATCCTTTGATCCCCTCAGTTGCACAGATACGGGCCCACAGCAGGAATATGCTGAGTGGATTCATGTATCATCCTCTCCCCTACATACAGCCTCTGGCCCTCTCACTATTTATGATCATAATAGCTGCCGTTATTTATTAAAAGAGAGCGATTGTTGTCCTTGCTCTATAGACAATGTTGTTTTCCCTGCCGGAGAGAATAATATTTGTCCTTTTGGTGTGGCCCTGCGTGTGATATGAGGCGGCGTACTGAATGTGATGGTGATTGATTCCAGTGTTGAGCAATGGAGAGAGGTACAGCGGAAGGCTAATCTGAGTTATGATTGCCGCTGTAATCGCATTTTCTACCCTGACTCATCCATCCACTCTACAGTAGCGAATACATGCCATATTCTGATTATGCCGCACATCTGTCAATAACAAGTACTGCACGATAGAGCGGCAACGTGGGCCTGTTCCATCTCAAACACCTTCCGCTGGTTTTCCATCACCCCAATTTTCTAGATCATTTCTCTCGCTCTACCTTCCACACCACCCAGTTTTATATTCCTCTCTCGCTGTCTTGCTAACCTGCTGGAGATGGCGTCAAGCATTTGCAGTAATCATGCCGTCATGTTGGGGGTAAAATAAGCCGTTTTTGGATGGGGCAGAGGCTGTCAGGGTAGAAAATGGCCTCTCTGCTGGGTTGTAATTCGACCAGCTGGCAGCTAGACCAATGAGACTGCAACATTATTTAGTTACCTTGAGAATGATACCAACAGGTCCTCGAGTACAGACGCAGAGTGGTGTGATGTTATTAAAAGTCAGCCCACGGGGAGCCTAGCTGCAAACAGAAAAAAACGTCAGGGGGGACACATTTATTCACAACACCCCAGTGGTGAAAGCGCGTCATCCCAGTAATGAGGTGCCTAGAGCTTTGGGCACTGGCTGCGTGCCTGAGTACATGTGGCATTTCTTTAGAGTGTGCGTTTGTTTTGGTGAGCGTGTCTGCTCAGATGTGTGACCGAACAACTTCCTAATGGAAAAGAGTCCGGTCGTGTTGAATACTTAATCTCAAACCAGACTTCCCAGGAGTGTTATAATACACCTAGAGAGATGGAAGTCATTTAGGGGCAGTGTGTTTTGTAAAAGGAGTGTGTTTTGGGGCAAGGATGTGTGGGTGTAAGGGGGGGGGGTTGTGGGTTGTGTCGGTTCCAGGATGGATGGCCTCGCGGTGAGTAAATGACCTGCCTTGATCAGCAGAGCTCTCCACCCAGACTCCCTGATATCCCCTTTCATCCATCTCTATAAGAGAGAGATGACGGAGAGATGGAGAGCCAGACAGAGAGAGAAAGAGAGAGAGAGAGAGAGAGAGAGAGAGAGACAGAAGAAATGCATATGCACAGAAGAGAGTGAACTATTTCAAGTGCAAGTGGGAGCATAAAAGGGGCTAATTAGAGACGAAGGAAAGAAATTTAGGAGCAAGCGTGACAGGGACAGAAGAAGTGAACAAAAAGACTATTAGACTCCAATCTGAATCTGGGGTATTATGTATGACAAACAGCACCCCGTTCACGCCAGAAGTGCCTCTCTAATGTGACTGAGTTCCAGTCGATTGAGGGGCCATTTGGGGTGAGTTGATTTGGGGCACAGATGAACATGTCGTCTGGCCTTCTGGTGAGGAAATGAGCAGAATATGTACAATTTAAAAGCTTCATTTCAAAGTGGAGTATCAACCGTGTAGAGAGAGAAAAATAAGAAGAAGCTTACTCTGAAAATGTCCCCAGGCATCAACGTGAGGCACAGTTTAGACTATTATAAACATGAGTCATCTGAATACCTTTTAGCAAATTGTTTTGTGTGCTAGATGTATACATAGCATTTTGTAAGGTAATGACATCCAGCCGTAAAATGTCCTTGTGGCGTGCTCTTGCGGTACCAACCCAATCCGCTGCCCCCCGTACCCCACCCACCCTCAGGGGAATTGCTTTAAGATTTCTGATTTGTTCTCAGCGTCATCTTTGGTTTTCAGTAAAAGGCTTGAGAAAATGGCTCAGAAAGTAATTTTAAAAAGGACATGAGCGCTGTATTAGAAAAGCGGGGACAAGGACATGGATACAGATACAGATGCCGATAGAAACACTTTCAAGCAGTACAGCTGCACTGAGAAGGAACCTTAAAGTAAAATTCACTCCTATTATATGAAAGTTGAGTCTTATTTTGTTGGTTTTGCCCATCATTTCTGTCAGTAATACAATTTTACTGTCAAAAGTAATGGCTGGTATCTGGGAACACATTAGTCTCGCATTGCCAGACTTGTTTTCAACGGCGCTGTGAAGTAACATCTGCCTACACCACAGATATGTTCTAGGATAGGAGGAAAAAACACTTTGGGGTTGTTTGCATTTCTTTAAACCAATCACAATCATCTTGGGCGGCTACAGCACCAGTGACTCTGCTAAATAGTGTCAGGCAGGGACTTGTTTTGGTGAAGCATTTGCGCCATGATAAAACAAAATGCCCCATACAATGTTAAATGAAGTTAACTAGTCACACAATAAAGTAATGTAAGCTATAAGCTGGATACTTGGTTAAACTTCATTTGATCTTACCAGCGATCTTATCGCCGTATGTAGTTTGTCCACACCAATCCTTCCCATTCTTCAAACTGATTCCCCAAAAGAACAAAGCAACACTGCCTTATTTCCCAATCCAAATTTTCTTCAAAACTTGCCATTTTCAGCGTGTGGCTTGCTTACTGGAAATATGTCGTCGTTTCCCAAAGGAAAGGGATTTAGAGAACGGTAACACACAGAGACCGGAAGGTGAGAGACAAAGCCTGACAAGATAAAGCTTGACATCCAGCGTGTGATGCCAGGCTTTATCCCGGAAATGTACCCAGCAACATGTGGTCCAATAATCTGACAGTTTATACTCAAACCAAACGTCTAACCCGATTATTTTGTTTGGCTAACCTGGCAGTCTGTTAAAAACCTGTGTGATCGACCCAGGCTGTATTGAACCAGAATTTCTCTTTAAGAATAGGCTGTCCTGGGCACTCGGATACCACAGTTGGTAGAGAGGATGCCCATATATAGAGATTTACTCCTCCACGACCCGGGTTTGACTCTGTGGCCCTTTGCTGCATGTCACTCCCCCCTCTCTCTCCCCTTTTATGTCTTCATCTATCCTGTCAAATAAAAGCCTAAAAACGCCCCAAAAAATCTTAAAAAAAAGAAAGAATAGGCTGTACTTTATCTGCCTTCCTATCCAGAGACATAGGCAACCATAAGGCACATACCCACATAAATCCTGAGCATCTGGGCCTGTCATAGTTTCAGTCTGCCAGTAAACTGCAGAGCTAATGTTGTTCTAATTAATAGCTTTCCAGAGAGGATTACTTGCAGTGGCTACTGCGGCACTAATTCAAGATAGATGTAGACATTTTCTTTACAACAGCTACCATTGTAATATCTATATTTAAACCTTTGTTTTCCCTGGGACGATTTGCTGAGCATGCATGTTCTTTTACAAAAAACGCACTGGTTGACACTTACACATTTACACAGTCATACTCGGAGAGGTGCACAACAACCGCACATCCTTTTATCCTTGAAAGGAGTCAAGTGCCTTGCTCAAAGACAGTTCAGTGGACATTTATGAGGGTCAGGAAAGTGTGCATTCGCTCACACTCACATTTATTCACGTCAATATGTTATGGGATTCAAAACCAGTGACCTTGGCTGCCAGCTGTTTTCTCCTTGAGCTGCTACATTATAAATATGCACGCCTCACACTATGTTTTCATCAGGGACTAAACTACAAAACATAAAGAACAGCAGTGCAGCTGTCAAATACAGATTTCAAAATGCAGTAAGTGTCTCTCAGGAGGAACACTATGTCCCCTTTTCCTTCCTTGGATAATAGTAAACAGTCATGTTTTTGCAAGATGCTCGATTATTCATCCAATCGGAGGGAGGAGTACAGTTCACTCACAGCTTATGTTGATCTGAGGGTCAGACCTCTGTAGGATACAGTTCACCTGCATGCTGAATGCTATTATAAACCTAGTGATGTTTTAAAGGTGCAAACTTAAACTTTCTGTTGCTGTAATAAAATAGTAAGCTGAACACCCCAGTGGATAGAGATACTATCATATAGTTAAAAATTTTAGTTTTTGCAACCACGTTTTTTGTGCAGTTATCCTGCTTACTATCAAGAGCCAAGCAGTCAATCCCCGTCTACCAATTTACAGTTTTTCCAGCAAGACACACCAGATTTGTGAACCATCTAAATGCATAAACGGTGAAAGTGTTAAAAATGAAAATACCCTGTCGCTCTGTTCACTTAAGGAACCCATTACATAAACCAGGATTCCTTCTCAAGGCTAAAGAGGTGTACTTAACATACTCTGGGGGAATGATAAAGATTTAAAAAAAATTGCAAGTAACAAATAAATTTGCACTTAACATAGCCCCAGAGGCCCCTTTTCCTTGTAAATATGCCTTTGGTCATTTTGATGACTCATCCTCTATACACAGGTCTAATTGTATGCAACCACCTCTCGCTTCAGAGGTAACCTTTAAGCAACCTTAAAGAGATGCGTGCATGGGTTTTAACAAACACCTCCTATTGTTTCATTTCTATTCATAACACCAGGCTCAAAACACACCTGCCTGTGGGTGAGAGCACATAAGGACATCAATAAAGCCTTTTCAATCTTTTGTGCACCCAGCTCTGGTTATTGCCACTTTGGTAATGCACATATGATGGACACTAGGGGCCACTGGGAAAAAATGAGCACACAGCACATGGCAGAAAGGGACTGTCCTTCCAATGAAAAATGACAGCATCAGTTGTTTCAGCAAATACCCTGGAACAAAATATGTTTACATTCAAGTGGCAAGACCTCTATAGACGTTGACTCAGGAGACCACTGTTTGCTTCTCTTTTCCTACAGACGGTCAATGTTAGTTTATTTTAGCCGTGACCATGATTGTTCCGAAACTCTATTTTTTTTAATTTAGTGTCGCTTTGCCAGATCTTCCTCCACAGCGCTATGGAGGAGGGTCTGGTTAGTCCACACAGCATTCCAGGATAGGAGAAAAAAATGTTTCTGCATAATGCTAATATATATATTCAAAAACTCTACTGCTCACATTTAACTATTTAGCCCTTTTAACCCAAACCACAATATTTCCCTAACCATAATCAACAAGTTATTTAACCCAACCATGATCTTTCACAATAATAATCAAATAGTTTTTTGCCTAAACCTAACCAAACCTTGCAACAGTGTTTTATAAAAGGCACTGACAAATGAGCAACAGTGAGAGAATACACAAACCAGGGGATGGGAGAAAGAGTGCTCTGGTCTATTGGCATTTCTTTGCACCAATCACAATCGTCATGTGCCGTGCTAAGCACCGCATGGAGCCACTGCAAAGTAGCCTCAGGAAGGAACTTGTTTTAGTGGGACTTGTACGTTCAAAAGTTGTGTTAGTCATGCAATGGAAAACTCAGATTGGATAGATAGTCTAGCTAGCTGTCTCAATTTACCCTGCAGAAATCTGAAAAGTTACCCATAGTCCTCAGATATTCACCGGAGTTTAAAATGCCAACACAAAGAAAGCGGAAGGTAACGGACACTGGCAAAAAGACATGCATGAGGCGGAATTTCCTGTGGCACCAGAGCAAATAAATATAGACTACTCTTAGTGTAACCACGATGACAAAAGTTAAAGCTTAAAAAGGTTCCCTGTGGAGATTTATTATGAAAACTCTAAAGTTATGCTTACACTGAATGTCCCACACCCAAAGGGATTGTGTGCATTCTTCAAGTCTAATGTTCACAATGTTTACCATGTTTACAAAGCAGATTTTTTTAACACGTGGAGACCTGCTTTCTATCCATGTTTACTTGTTGCAGGCTTCTTATTCCCTCTCTTTGTTGAGGCATTGCTAAGTACTGTACATATACGTCCTCGTGCATGAGACAAACAAAACCGGCAACCACTCATAAGAAAAGGCTTCTGCATAAACTCTACAACGCACATTTAACTTTATAGCACTTTAAAACCAAACCACAATATTTTCTTAACCATAATCAGCAAGTTATTTAACCCAACCATAATCTTCCACCACAATAACCAAATAGTTTATTGCCTAAACCTAACCAAACTTTGCAACAGTGTTTTATAAAGAAACTGACAAATGAGCGACGTGAGAGAATACACAAACCAGCTTCATTATATTTAGCATTGAACCCCATAAACCAACTGTTACTATAACTGTAAGCATAATATCAACTAAATTTATTCATTGAGCCCCCAACCAAAAAAGGCATCAACAATGATAAAAAGAAATTCAGGAGCCACTTTACGACCTCAATCGTTTTAGTTTTTTAATGTGGTTTAGGAACAGGGGGCATATGAAGACCTTTGAGGATTTAGCCCACAAGCAGTTTTTGATTGGACTCAGTACAGGGAGACTCCAGTTGGCTTTACAGTTTTTTTTTAACGGAGATACTGATTTGGAAGGTTGCGCTGTGTTGGATGCTGAGTCGAGAAAACACAGACAAGAACTTACTGGCAGAATCTACAGTGCATACATCTAAGCCAACAAGACTTTAAGACCCCCCATTTATCTACAAATGTAATCACAATACCATTGTTTAGCATTTGGCTTCTTTCCTTTGGTCTACAGAAAGAAAAATAAGTCTCTTATCTGGCTCTCTGTTACCTCAGTTTCAGTATTAATTGCTACATCAAATAAATGGGGCAAATCTATGCACTAGGTCCTAATCACTTATCTGCCATTAGTGCATCTAGCCAGGGGGTATAATTGAAGCAGTTCATAGTTGTGGAAAATAACTTGGTGTTATCATCAACAAAAGGCGCCGGGGTGGCCCACTTAGTGCGAAGCAAAAAAACAGGGATAAGATGGCAACTTCTCTGATGCTGAATGTACACATGTTCAGTAGGATTGTGTTTGAAACAACATGGCTGGCTGTCCATGCACGTATGACAAAACACAGACTTTGATGTTGAGTGTATAAAAGGGCACCAGCACTCGCTAGTGTGTGTGTGTGTGTGTGGTTCTGTAAGGGCATGTATGCTTAAAGGCAACAGACGAACAGACATATTCAGAAACAAAGTCAGCCAGCAATGAGACCCCCAATCGCCTCAGAGCCAGAGACCTTGTTCCTCTTTTGACAAAACCAACTGATAAGTATAGCTCTGCTGCAGAGAGCTGAAGAGCAGAAAAAGAAAGAGGAAAAGCAATAATCTTTCTGTAAACGCCAGGTTTAACACTCCACAAAGTCACTTCCAATTTAGATTCATATCAAAGATTGCATGCGACAGATGTTCTAAGCAGTGGGACTTTTAGGAGCCAAACTTAATTTTTCATTTGGCAAACACCTCCACACTGTGTCATCTTTCAATTATGAGGGAGCAAATGTGAGCTTGTATGATTTGTGTGTGTGTGTGTGTGTGTGTGTGTGTGTGTGTGTGTGTGTGTGTGTGTATTGGTCAGCAAAGTTACAATGGCCTACAATGACATTTGACCCCATCATAGTCTAACTAAATGAAAGCAATATCCACTGATCTGTGAAAGTCCTCTCTCACTCTCTCTCTCTCTCTTTCTGCAGCTGCATTTTTCAGTCTCAATTAATATGAAGAGCTGCATTCCTAGCACTGATTGATGTTGATTGAAACATGTAAAGGGCACCAAGGAGCAATGAGAGCTGGCTCGTCAGCCTATAAACGCACACACGCACACCAGGCTATGTAAATTGTCTCCACAATGTGTATAAATGTCTGTCAGCACGTGTGCCTGCCCGAGTGTGCGTCCCCTTCCACTCAGTATGCCTGAGGAAGAACACATAATTTACAAAATATCACAGATAATCTTGTCAAGATTAACGATCTCATTTCTGATTAATGCCTAATGTTTAATTAACTCAACTTTAGGTCTTCGTCTTGTCGGAAGTTCCCCTGCAGAGTAAATAGGCTCTTTGCTCTGTGTCAGGTACGGCATTTGCGCGAGTGTGTACGACGGTGAGGAAGTGGGACAGATACGTTTTATATTAATCTCCCGGGAAGATATTTATGGGCTAACCGGTGCAATGAATAATTAATATTGCCCAAACAAGTTGAAGAATAACAAAATATGAAATAGAACAGTGCCGAATGGGAGAGATGTCTGTACGCAGGTACGCAGGTTTGAGATTGTGTTTGTGTGTGTGTGTGTGTGTGTGTGTGTGTGTGTGAACACACTTAAAAACATGCGCTGTCTCTCTGCTACCCATATCCCACGTGTGTGTGTGCGGCAAGCACTGAAATGCCAATGTCTGTGTCTAATATGATGAAAATACAATAAAGGTGTGAGCACTTCAGTGGGTGCATCCACATGCCAAAGCAGGGGAGATTATGTCAACACTGTGTATAATATGCATGAGCATGTGTGAGTGCATATTATGTTGGCGATTATACGCTCCTCTTTCTATATAAGACATTTCTTTGAAGCTTATGTTGGTCTACAAGACAAAGTAACCATGAAATTGATACCAAATCCAGTTGGCCGGTCCACATCCACGTCCAAATGAACCACTTAAACAGTCCTGGGCAAAGATTCTAAGCCTTTCTTGTATTAATTCATCAATATGAAATTATTGCTTTTATATTTCCTAGTAAGGAAATGCAAGCCTGCAGTGTCTTGAACATTTCCTTCCCCCCTCCTACTCTTGCTTCCTTCTCCCGGCTGGCATACCCTGCGCCGGTCTGATAACGTGATTTCACGCAAAAGTGAAATCCTCCTCTTGTCTGATGTGTGCATCTTTCACTCAATACCCATCCACCCCCCAACATTCACACTCTCTCTCCTCTTCCCTTACCCTCTTCCACTACCCCACCTGACATTTGTAGGGCGGCTGCTCAAAGGGAAAAGATGCTTTGTGGCTTTGGCAGGTCGAAGTGTGTGTGTGTGTGTGTGTGTGTGTGTGTGTGTGTGTGTGTGTGTGTGTGTGT